>NC_045674.1:7069721-7249721 GCF_003331165.1 Xiphophorus hellerii
TGTTTGAACATTTAGGACAATGGCAGATTTGGGTAGAAACTAGTTACTTTTATTTAATTGACATGACGCCGGCTCCGCCCCCATGTCCTCCGACAACCACAGAAATCAACGATAAAGCCCAAGAGGACAAATGAGGGACAAAAAAGTCTGACTGGATGAAAGTGTGAACACTGCGGGACAAAATGGGTGAGTAATGACTTAAATAATACCGGCTTGTGAAAATCTGCCTTCAGGAAAATGCTTAGAAATAAACAGTAGCATGAAACGGTGTTTAAATGCCAATATAGCAGTTAGCGCAGTCTGTTTTCATGCTGCCGTAGAGCTACCGTAGGAATCTATACGCATAAAATCCAGCATAACTACCTTCACTTATTGATCTGGAAATGATTAGATGTTTAGCTTTGTTATTTTAATTTAACTGAGTTGTGAGTCGTTAGCATGGAGCCCTGAGTCGTTAGCACGGAGCTATCAGTAAGTATCGTTATGACAAAAATTGGGATGTTTACTACCAGTTACCTTCGTGGTGCTGACTAACGTGGTAGTTCCCATCCATCAGTTTCATTCAACTGGACGTGAGGTGGGCTGCAATTCATGATCCATTTGTTGCATTATTCCAGACTCCTTTTTGATTTTGGAAATGTAATAAATTGTATTCCGCCCTCTGTATGTTCTGGGTGACGGCTGTCGGGATTGCATATTACCCACTGACAACTTGGACCGTGATTATCTATTATTTTCCTCAAATCTCTCTGACTGCAGCGTGTTTTCTATGATAGATGCTGTCAATATTCTCGGAGAACTTGGAACGCTGATTGGTCAGTTGCTGACAAGTGGAATGATTGGGGGAGGGTTGCTCTACGTCAGCATGGGGGCGGAGCCGGCGTCATGTCAATTACACTTACTTGAGTAACTTTTTTGAAACTTTAGGAGTATTTTTACTACTTTGTACTTTTTATTTTCACTTGAGTAATTTTATTATGAAGTATTTCTACTCTTACTTGTGTAAAGGTTGTGGATTTTCTACCACTGATTGAAAAACTAACATGTTTTAACCAAAAATTCACTGGAAACAAACACACACCTGCAGATTTTGTTAAAGTTTCATCAGTTATTAATTGAAAGAAACTGATTTGGAAAAATATCTTTTATCTGATTATGTTATTTTTTTTTGTTGTCATTTTGGCCCCTAAAATACCAAAATTCCCACTTAACTTAAAACTTTACTTAAAAAAGAAACAAAGAGTTCTTTATGAAGTGTAAAAGTTTATGACATGGTAATTATAAAAAGAAAACTAATCTAAGCTTAAAGTAAAAATCTACAGCAGAATGGCTGATAATTAAAATTGCAGTGGCCTAGTCAAAGTCCATCTTGAATGACATGCAGAGACAATAAATCAGCAAACTATTTTTCTTGATAAACACTTGCAGTGGTGTATGGTGTTTTTTATGACTGGGTAGTTTTGTGTTTTATAATGTCAAGAACTTTGTGATATACAAATAGACTTGATTGATTGATTGATTGACTGATTGATTGATTTCAATGGAGCTAAAAGAATCAACAGAGGAAAAATTAAACCAGTTTAAATAATATTTAAAGTTGAACGAACTCTGAACTGCTTTTATCAGATTATTATTCAGATTATTCCACATGTCAACAATACATGAAAACATAAAGGGTAAAACAAAACTAAAACCAAAATCTAATTCCAAATCCTACATTTAATTAAATTATTATGCAATATCAACATAATAAAAAAAATATTCTGGTAAATATTCTCCTTGATCAGTTAAAATAGTCGCTTTTCTTGTTCAAACAACATTTCAAAACTATTTTAAGATTGAAAAAAAACAAGCAAAACTGGTGAACCAGCTTTATAAATGTTGATAATTTTGATAGAGAAATGAATACAAAGATACTGGACTAATTTCAGATTTATTTTTCTCATTATTTACGACACTGCTGACATAATCAGAGTTCAAGAAAGACATTATAAGCTCAACATTGCCATCTCGTGGCCACAATGTGAATTAAACTCACTGTCCACACCTGGAATTTGTTTAAGGAATAAATTGTAGCTTTTCCTGGGGTTCGTTTCCCCACATCTCAGATATTTTCTCCTTCTCAACAAGTAGCACGTGTTCACAAGTAATTGAAATAAAAAAAAGGGAAAAAATAATAAAATACTGACACCCATCAAAGAGTAAACACTTGAATAGCTTTAAATATTTACCAAATTTGGGAGCATTTCCTCTTTTCCTCTGAATCAAAGATTTTTTTTTTTTTACAATAATTCAAATTGTATGAATTTAAGAAATCCTTTATGTTCATATGGGGGTCATATGTTTCAGAAAAATAAAGATTAGACTTCAGCTGTTTACTACATGAATATCAACAAGTCGTTTCACAAAAATGACTCAAAGCTTACGTTTTACTTAAATTAAGACACACAGAAGATCTGTGATTAATGATAAATACATCAATTATATTAATTAATTTACAGGAACGTCCTGAATTCATTATTTCACAAACATGGTTTTATCAACTCTAATTTAAGACTTTTTAAGACAGTTATTAATGAAATTTAAGACTTATATCACAGCAGAAATCCACAAAGCATTATCACATATTTTATATTAGCTATATATATATTGTGTATATATATATATATATATATATATATATATATATAAGAATAAAAAAACAAATGAGGTGAACAGAGTTCAGTCAATTAACAATAAATTCATAATAATAAATGCAGAAACACTAGCAAGGCTAGCTAGCAAGGGATTATTAGCAGCTAGTTAGCGGTAGCCTCAATTGCAACTTAAACTTTTGACTGACAGAAAAGTCTCACAAAATAAAAAAACTTCACAGAATACAATTAAAGTCAGTTATTAACAAACTTCAGACCAACTTACATGTTTTAAATTAATTGAAGAGATTTTAAGGCCTTAATTCTAGATATATGAATATAGGACTTTTTAAAGGATGTGTTAATTTTTGTCACTATACCAAAACAAAAACCAAATATAATTTATTATACAGATTTATTACACTAAGTGCATTTATTAATTTTTTTATGATTATGGCTTGCAGCAGATTAAAACCCAATGTTCATTTAGAATCGAGACTACAAAAGTTCAATAAACATTTATTTTTGATTAAGAAATGTTATGTTGTGGCCTCGAGAATCATAGGGAAGAATCCTGGCTTGACAGTTTGTTTTTAGTTTGAAACAATTGAAATTTATGAATAAAGAGAGAAAAAAAACTTTAGAGAGCATGTATCATAAAAATAAAGTGTTATGTCAGAGTGGAGCTCACTCATGTTTCTACTGTTTCCTAACAAAATAATTATGGAAAACTAATGAAAGAAAAGAAAACTGCAGAATGAGTCGAAATGTTTCTCCCGGTAAACAATAATCTGGAGACATGATGATTGAATAATTTGATAAAGTAATATTAGGTTATATTTATAGATTTAAGTGTTTAAAAAAAAGACAGTTTATAAAGCAGCGAGTGTTAATTAAAAGATATGAGGATCTAAAATGTTTAGTTAAGATGCAATTTATCACAATATTTTGTAGTATTATTGTGATAACAATAAAAATGATGATAAAAAATATGCATTACTACTTTTTTGGATAACTGTACTGTTCCTGAGAGAAGTTTGATTTATTTCACTAAACTGCACATAGAGACTTTATTGACTCTCTTGTGGGAAAAAAACAGTAGAGAAAATAGTGAAAATAACATTTTAATCTTAATTTAAGATAAATTAAAAATCTTTGTCACAACATGAAAAGAAATTGAGGAGGGAATTCTTACCGATGGCCATGAAAATCTCGTTCACGTTCATGGAGGTTTTTGCTGAAGTTTCCATGAAGAGCAAACTGTTGTCATCTGCGTATGACTGTGCATCCTGCCAAAGATCATGACCAATTACAGAAAAACACAATACTCTAAATAAACTGTTCAAAACAGGGGTGTCAAACTCAAATACACACTGGGCCAAAATTTTAAATTGAACAAAGCCGCGGGCCAAGGTTGAACAAATGAATCTTTTAATATGGACCCAAACAAGTTTTGATTTAACAATAAATATTGAACAAGCAAGGCTTATATAACTTAAAAGTGCAGGCGTGCAAAATTGAGTTGCTAATAATAATAATAAAACATATAAATGGCATATTAAATAAAATTTTAATAAAAATTGAATGCCTCCTTTCTGAGGTAAATGTCAAAATTAGCTTCGTACACAGGCTAATAAATTTGAAAATAAAATAACATAACAACTATGAATAAACCATTAAATAAACTATGAATAAACCATTCAGGCCTTGGAGTAACAAGAAAAGGTGCATAGAAAACTTATTTATTGCTCATTTTGCGACACACTGATCTGCTCTGATGCGGCCAAGCCAGATATCTGGCATCTTTTTTTGGATGCCAGTTCATCAATGTCGGGGCTCAGAGTTTGAGCTGAGGAAACCTTCATCATCGAACAAAGGTGTTCGTCAGTCAGACGTCTCCTGTGAGACGTTTTGGTCATCTTCACTGAGGAGAAAAGTTGCTCACATACATATGTAAACAGATATTCTGTCTCCCACCTGTCCAGAAAAGTTCTATTTTCTGCCTTTCTTTTTGCCATTTTTTGGTGGGGTAACACAGTGACAGCTGTAGTTTGAGGTCGCAGTGTGGTTTGGGGGAGAGGCACGGGGATGCGGGGTGCGCCGGGGCTTTCAATCGAAGGAGCGCGCAAGAAGGCGGATCACCACCTTCCTAATACATCCATGTCCGCTACCATAAGTGCTACTGACACAGAGGAGGAGGCGTGTCTGACTCTGTCTTGATTGACGCGCCAAAAAAACAGCAGAGCATTATGGGATTTGTAGTATAAGCCGTGAATGCGGCGTCACAGCGTTGTCACCGTATAATACCGGCGGGCCGGCTCTAATATTAATTTCAAATAGCCTCGCAGGCCAAATATAATTACACTGCGGGGCAAATTTGGCCCGCGGGCCAGAGTTTGACACCTATGGTTTAAAAAGACATGTTTATTTTAGAGTGAAAGAGTAAAATTTTAGACAATGATTAGCTGGTCTTAGGTCAAGGTAGAAACATAGTCTTAGCTTTGCTTGTTTTTCAGAAAGATTGTTTTTAATATGTTGGAAATATTTTTAATATTTCCTAAAATGATTGGAAGCTGTGCCACTGATGTTTATATCTTCTAAAAAGGACAAATGAAGTCATTAAAGTTGTAAGAGGACCAACCTGGAAGTCCAGAGCTCTCTTGCTAGCGAGGTCGGCCTTGTTCCCAGCCAGGGCTATTACAATGTTTGGACTGGCTTGTCTCTGAAGCTCTTTGACCCAGTTCTTCGCTCGTACAAATGACTCCTGGAAAACAGAGCACAGAGGGGCAAGGGTCGCCTCAATTAGGAAAATAACAACCAAGCCCAAACGATGGCGAACAGGGCCAGAAGAACTTTTTATTGAACTGATCCTACAAACAGAAACATCTCAAGAGACAGAAAGTTTTGGTGAAAGATGGAGAAGCAGAATCCAGTTCTCTAATCTGGAGCAAACTTCCAGAAAACAGCAAAAATGCTGAAACATTGAGTTAATTTAAGTTGAGGCTAAATACCTCTCTGGATAAAAAAAAAAAACTTCTCTGGATTTCATCACTTCTCTTTATTCTGCTGCTGTAATATAATGCTTCTTTTTTGTTTTGTTTAATTGTGTTATGTTTTTATAATTTTAACGCTCGATGCTGAAATGTGCTAATCAAACAAACTTGACTTATAAAAACATAAAATCTTACCAACTATTTTTGGTCTAGCTTCTATTGCTAATATCTTACAACTCTTAAAATAAGACACCACTAACTTATAAGTAACTTTTCAGCAAGATATGGAGCTTGTTTAATGTAAATAATTATTTAATATTGATAAAATAATACTAGTTCCACTTGTAGATTATTTCACTTATAAGAAGACATTTTCCCATGTTATAAATGAAATAATCTGCCACTTGCACAAGTAGTTTTTCATCAATACTAAAGAATTATTGACATAAAACAAGCTCCAATATCCTTTAAAAGATGTGATTATATCTTGTAAGTTATTTTTGTCTTATTTCAAGTTTACTAAGATATTCTCACTACAAACTAGACCAAAAGTAGTTTGTGTTTTTGCAGTGTAAAATAAATCACGCTGAGACTAAGGTGTTTACTTTCAATGATTAAACTACATTGAGTGTTTTCAAAGTCTCCTTCAGATAAGGAAATCACGCTGTTGAACATCCAGACATTAGTCTTTCAGATATCAATGAGTCAAGTGCAGAAAGTCTTTAAACACTGTGATGCTCAATGGTGACTCATCTCTCAGTGCTTAAAAATAAGCTTCTGAATGCTGCTAAAAAAAAACATGTATAATGAAAATGGAAACCCCCACCACGCCCATTTCCTCATATGCCACATTTCTGTGCAAGCTGGCGAAGATTAGCAACAGGTAGAAGCAGCAACAACAACAACAAGACGACAGAGAAAAGCCTGGCTTACCTCATTTGTGATATCATAGACCACAATGGCTGCCTGGGCGCCTCTGTAGTACATAGGAGCCAGACTGTGGTAGCGCTCCTGACCAGCTGTGTCCCAGATTTCAAATTTGACTGTTGTGTCGTCCAAACATACTGTCTGAGTCAGGAAGGCAGCTGCAGGCAAACAAAGCAGATAAATCACCCTGAGTCACACAGAGAGGGTTTCAGTGAAAGTAACACGAGGCAGAGTTGATCGCCTCTCCGTGTTTACACCGAGATTGAAGCTCCAGGATTTGATAAACTAACTTCTGTGAAAGGCTTTCCTGACACAAAGGTTGTGGCTTTTTAGGGATGCAACAATAGCATTTTTCTGGGCGATTGCTGATTCTAATTTTGGCTGATGCCAATTATTTTTAGCTTGAAATGTCGCTAAATATAGCAAGAAAGGGAGTTTGTAGCAGTGGGGTGACTATTGTTGACTCCAAACGTGCGGACATGACTTGATGGGCTGGTCTGCCAGTCAAACCTCTGCAGAGCGGGAGAGGACACACTGCAAAAACACAAAATCTTACCAAGTAATTTTGGTCCAGTTTCTTGTGCAAACAGCTTAGTAAACTTGAAATAAGAGAAAACTAACGTACAAATGTTTTAAGTCAATAGTTCTTTAATATTGATGAAAAAGTACTAGTTCCACTGACAGATCATTTCACTTCTAACAAGACATTTTTCCCACATTATAAGTGAAAAAATCTAAATTACTTGGTAAGATTTTGTGTTTTGCAGTGCACTGGCTGATCACCGATTTCCCAAAATGAGGAAAATTGGCTTAGATAAATCAGTCGGCTTGTTTTGTATTATCATGCAGTGAGATACGGACCTATTTACTCCTGAAATCCTTTTTATCTGGACAATGGCAGAATTTTCAATAGCAGGAAGCAATAGCAATTCCAGGAAGAGGTTAAAGGTTATGCTACAATAGACAACACACAGCTTTCACCTGACAAAAAGATACCTGAAACTATGAGCGAACGTCTAGGAATTCACCTCAGTATTTCTGCGGTTCTTGGTTCCTCACAGATTTCTAAACACGAGTTAAACTTTAAGTACAAACATCCTTATGTTTCAGAACCAGGAAATCTAAAAATATTCAAAGTATACCTCTATCAAGTTTGGCATTTCCATTTTGAAAACGGATAAATCATTTGAGAACATTTGAGAATAAAGTAGCTTCCATTTCTTCAGAAGATCACAGAATGTTTCATTTTCTTCATAAAAGACTTTTTAATGAATGTGAAAATGTTTATTAGTGACAAATCAAGGAATGAGCAAGTAATTTTGCAACAAAGATCATCAATGTAAGAAATGTTTGTGAGCTTCTTAGAAGTAAAACCAGTTAGGCAAACCACAAAAACACCAGTTTCTCTGTTAGAAACACTTTATGACACAGCAAGTCATGCTAGGTGAAACTGGGGGTGTTGTTTGTGAGCACAAAGTTTAGTAGGTAAGAAATTGTTTTCTTTTTACTTTTTATGTATCCTCTGTCAGAACATTTGCTTATAAATTTAAAAAAATAAACTGATAACTGGTCACGCTACGTAATTAATATTTACCCACGATAATTAGCTTGAGCTGCAACTGTTTTGCTTTTTGAAATGTCTGGACCAGTGTCTGAGTACAGCTGCAGTGTGACTCTATGTAAGCAATTTTATGTCACCTCCTTCTATCTGTGCTGATGAGAGTAACAACACCGATATGAGTGAAAGAAGAAAATACATCTACAATATACATGAATGCTACCAGAATTTTAGTGTTACATTTTCCATTGTGGTAAATTATATGCAGACGGGACAAGCAACCATGCACTTTTAAATCTCTCCACAGGGTGCCGGTTTGTTTGCTTTTCAAGCAACTGTCCTCTTCCTGACTTCTTCCTTTCTTTTTGCAGACTTTGCCATCTCAACTTTTGACTTGAATGCACATTGTGTTGTTCGCCGATGTTCAACGTGAATGTTTCAAATGTAACATCACTTTTTCCCCCGCAAGTTTCACTGCCTTATGCTCGCATTATTTCTTTGATGTTTTCCTCTCTTTACATAGATGAATCTAACTATCATGAGCAACAAGTGTGAACAAAACCGAAAATGAAGAATTATGCTGTGAATATTTATGTGTGTAAGCTATATTTAGAAGGTTTAATAAAAAGATATTTCTACTCCTTTATTTGACGCATAACAATATTGTTCCTCAATAAACGTCAGAAAAATTGCCAGATTTGTGATTTATAACTGGGAACTGAGACTCTTGTGACAACTGTTTATGAATCTTATTTAATATCCACCACATCACTGATTCCCATGTGAAAAGCAGCAAAGTCGTCATCATCCATACCTCCGATTGTGCTCTCTTGGAATTCGTGAAACTGACCCTTGACAAATCGAAGTACGAGACTTGACTTTCCCACTGCTGACTCTCCTAGAAGCACGAGTTTGAACTGGCAGATCTTGTTGCCGGCGTTAGGTCCATTGGGTCGCGTGGCTCCACCTCTACTTGCCATGTCACTCTGTGTGGTCTCTCCCCCTGAGCGCTGATGTGGTGGTAAAAACCTTTAATAACACCTACATAACAGAGAGAGGAAGAAAGAAAAAAACTGATAAATCAAGTTGTAAAAAACATTTTTTTTCTACTTGGGCTCCTTCATGATGTCACATTGTTTCTCAAATGTTCGGATTTAGAATATCTCAGTCTCTGTTTTCAACTTGAAAACTGCAGCAGCTTTCAGCCCTGTCACAATCACAAATTTTGCTGGACAATAAATTGTCCCAGACGTTATTGTGATAAATGATACTATTGTTGTTTTTAGACTATTTTCAAGTAGCATAATGGTAAAAAATTGGCATAATAATGCAAGAACAATTCTCAAAAATCAATAAACTTTAAAATCTAAAGAACATTTAACACTAGAAGAAAGTTTAATTATCAAAAATAAATAAAACAACAAATAAAATGAATTAGGAAGTCTGTAAACAAAATTGTCCTTAACAAAAAGAAATTGTTGAGACCAATTAACCAGACTGAAGACTTTCATGCAGTTTTTGGCAGAAAGAGAGAAAAGAGAAAAACAATAAATCATCCCAATTTACCCTGTGATTTACTGACTTATTGCACAGGTGTCAAACTCCAGTCCTCGAGGGCCGCAGTCCTGCAACTTTTAGATGTGCCTCTGCTGCACCACACCTGAATAGAATAATTAGGTCAATAAGGCTCTGGAGAACTGATCTACACAAGAAGGAGGTAATTAAGCCATTTCATTCCAGCGTTTTATACCTGTGGCACATCTAAAAACTGCAGGACAGCGGCCCTTGACGACTGGAGTTTGACACTCCTGACTTATTGCGACAGGCCAGGCAGCTTTACTTCTAAAATTCCAACACAACATCTCAACAGTCCTTTCACTGGATTCCTGTTGTTTATTTTTAAATTAAACATTTTTATATCTGTCCATAACATAAAGGGCACTCACGCTTAGTTAAATAAAAAAAAGAGGCATCATTGTGCCTGCAGTTGCACCTGTATTTTACTGTAGCTGCTTGTTCCCTTTGACATTATATTACCGACATCTGCTACTTTCAAAACCTGCTCAAAATTTATTTTGTCTTTTTCATTAAAACCGAACTACTTTCTTTCTTTTTGTTTTCTGTAAAGTGCCACAATATGTTTATTGTGAACTGTCGTTAAATGAATGAACTCAATTTTTCTTTATTTCAGTGACATACAAACAGCACAGATTGGATTTCTGCTGAAGCAGCCACTCCAACAACTAATATGTTGGCCCCAAATCCTGCAGCTGTGAAAAACTCCAGCAATGCCTTTGAGAGGATTTAAGTTATGAGTAAAGAAGATTAGCGGACAAGTTTGGACAACACATTAGGGAAAACCTCCTTAGGTTAGGTAAGAAGAGGTTTGATACTATGAGCTGCAGTTTCGGCTTTGTTCAGTGGGTTTGTGATTTTGCAACCTGGCAGGGACATTTTCTCAGTTAAATAAATTCTGGACCAAAACCACAACCCATGGAATTACAGCTATCATTACAATAATATTCTGTTTTATTGTGTATTACATGTGGTTTATACAGTAGCAGTGCTATCTTAACCAGGTGTCTTTTTGTAAAGAAGATGACTGATTTAAATGAGATTCAGTGACTGAATTGTAAATAAAAATACATAAACTGTTGCTTAATCTCAGAGTCCCTTTTCAGATGGAAAAAAGATTTAGCATTTTATTTGGAAACAAAAAGAGTCAGCGCCTGGAGGGAGAGTGGGGGAGACACTAAAAGTATAAAGTTTTCACAATCTGTAATCATTTGGGAAGCAGTATCATGCGCTACTGTTGGTCCAACACGTTTTTATCAAAATCAAAGTCAGCACATCAGTTCACCAAGGAACTTTAGAGCACATTCCGTTTCATTCTGCTGAATTTCATTTTCCAGGAGGACTTGGCACCTGCTCACGCTGCTAAATGTACCAATACCTCTTTGGTCGGCCAGCAAACTCCCTGATCAAGAAAAAGATAAAAGAGCTGGCATTAATGCAGTAATTCATGCAAAGGAGCCCTGGCCAAGTGCTCAACGCATATACTGATCATATTCTTTCAGTAGACATTTCTCTATTTAAAGGATTTATTAAATTTTTGTTGTGTATTACTGATTTTTATTTCATTTCCTGTAAGCCAGTCATCAAAATTAGCAGATTAGCAGACAAATGTCCACAGTTTTCAATTTTAATTAAATGTTGTTTACTTTCTCTTTTCCGATTACTGACTCACGTTCTCGAAGCTATTTACCTTTTAAATATTTGGAAATTATGCTAACATAGTTAGTAGAAGTTATAATTGAGGATGCGTCGTTTAAAGACTAACATTTTTAACCGCTCTAAAATGTAACAACAACAAACTACCTCTGACAGTCACACAGCTCTCCTTCCCACTTTAATTGCCAACAACTTCCCCGAAATCGCGTTACGACATCGGGATAACCACATATAACCTGTTATTAGCTTCAATTAGCAAATAGCTAGCGTTAGCAACACAGCTAACTCATATGTTGATTCTGTCAAGCTCCCGATCAACTAGCAGTGACACCTGATTGAGTCAGTGGAAAATAAATTAAATCGCAGTTAGTATTGTGCATTACAGGTTTACACACTTACGTAACGTTTGAGAATGTCAGAACTCGGATGATGATGCAGGTTTGGGTGTGTACAGCTAATGTAAGCTGGCTAGCGTTGTCCGAAAAAGGGTAAAAGTAGTCAAACTTCTTCATCAGTCAGTGATTTCAGTCTGCATTTCTGTTGCATTAAAAGTGAATAACGACGCTAGTGTTGATCCATCCGAGTGAGCAGCCTTATTTACACTGCTAACTAGCACGGCCCTACCAAGTGTTGGCTAGCTGGGTGAATGTTGTTTAGCTGCGGCCGCTTCGGGAGGAGCCCTCCAGTGTTAGCATATAGGTCGCTAATATTAGCCACTCACCAAAAAGAAAAGAAGGGCAGCCTGGATAATGGGGGTGTTGTCTCCGGCCCGATTTATACGCAGCACTTCAGAGTCTCTTCACAGTGTGCCGACTCTCCGGACAGGTACTGAATCGGTAGATTTCGTAAGGCTCCGCGGCGTCCCTCTCCCACTTCTTTCAACTTCCCTTTTCGCATTGTACGAAGGATGATGACAGATCGTATGACTACAACTGACAATCCGCCTGCGTCTCAGTGGCCCGGACCAATCAAGTGTTTACATTTATCCAAATTTTAAATAAAAATGATTCATTCCAGCAACAAAACCCACAAAAAATGAGAGAGTTGATAATAACAAATAACAACTACAGGTAGTTCAAGTGGAACAGTTTTTTTTTGTGGAGGGGGGGAAACATTTTGTAGCGACTTCAGTTTACATGGTAACTGACGTTGCTAGGCAACAGAACTTGGAAACCGTTCGCGGATAAATTCTTGAGCTAAAACGTTTCGCTTTTCCTTAACCGAAGACCCGACTATTAAGAAACCGGGTTGGTTCCTTAATGCAAGATGGATGTAAAAGAAGAAGACATCTCAAACCAACTAATATATGATCTGATCCACCAAAACACATCAAGGGTAAGCCAAGCTTGATGAATTATTTAAAATAGTTTTCTTACAGGATGATAATTCTAAACTGTGGCACTGGTGAGGTTTATTTAATTCAATTAAAAAAAAAACAGTTTATTAATCCCAAAGGGAAATTAATTATTGGTCTGTCACAATAAGAAATAAATCAATTAATTAGATGATAAACTAAAACAAACTCAATAATTTCCATTTGTTTATAGATTCTCTATTATTCATTTTATTTCATTTTTTTAACTGAATTACTGAAATAAAGTTAGTGATGGTATTCTTTTTTCCTGAGATGCACCTGTATTTATTTATTTCATTTGTTTTAGTTTCCACCTAGGAAACTAAAACCCATTGAACACACCGTAAAGGGCTGTCTACAAGGGATTTCATATGTAAGTTTGGATTTTTTTTATACATAGATCAAGCTGTGTGAGTCAGTTTGTGTGCCTGTGTGTGTGTTTCTCTAATTTCATTTCAGCTTAATTTAACTCCAATTTCCTGCAATTTTATCTACATGCTCCCGCAAGTTCAGATTTTAACAAATAAGATTAGCTACCATAACTATTGATATGATATGTAACTCGACATTGCAATGTCACCAAGTGACTCTGAACCCATTCAAATATTCAACAAATTAATGCGTCAATGTGTCACAACTTTCTTCAGCTGAACAAAAACAAAAATAAAGTAATTATCTTTGGACCTAAAGAGTCAAAAGTCATCGCCCTACTGATCAGGGCCAAAATCTGGGCGTAGTGACGGACTCAGACCTGAACCTTCAAAAAAGACAGTTATAAAGTCAGCCTTCTGTCACCTGAAGAACATTAATTGAAGGACCAATGTCCCAACCAAAAAACTCACTAAGACAGCTGCAACGTATCCATGATGCTCACTAAAACTAAGAAAATAGGGAAAGAACTTAGACTGGATCAGAGAATAGACTGTAAAATACATTTGCTTTTTTATAAGTCACTGAATGGTTTAGCACCAAAATACATTAAAGATCTGCTGTTGACGTATCAACGTTTCAGATCACTCAGAATCAGAACCAAACATGGAGAAACAACATACAGTTTTTATGTTTCTCTAATCTGGAATAAACTTCCAGAAAGCTGCAAAACTGCTGAAACATTGAGTTCCTTTAGATCACATGTGTCAAACTCAAGGTCAAATCCGGCCCGCCATAGCTTTTTATGTGGCCCTCTAGATTCTCAACTAAACACCAAGTGTGGTTAAATATTATATTATCACTCAAATCAATGCAGTTTTTATCTGTTTACTGCCAAACTATATCAATCAGTCCCTCCAGTTTCACATGATTTATCATGGAAATTCACTCAAAATCAACAAATTCTTACACTTTCTGCGCTAGTACGTAATTGGGAGTTTATTGCAGATTTTTCTTAAAAATTGTCAAAAACTTTCTTACTTTTACTAAACAGCTGCCTCAGCTTTAGCTGATGTCTGATTATAGTCCATGATCTGTACAGCGAGTAATAAAAAAACATAGCAAATATTTCCAAATTAGTGTCAGAAATACTTTGATTTTTAGTGCAATAAATCACAAAAGCAATTGTGAAATCCTGGAGGGACTGAAAAGATGTTCAACATTATTTAATTTGAAGAATTTGTTAATATTTCAGTACAATACAATACATTCTGGCACAACTGGCCCTTTAAAATCCTCAACTTGCCTGCTATGCTCCTGCCTGTTCCCTTCTCTGTTGTGTGCCATTGTCTTATTTGTTCTTTTGTCGTTATTAACTGCATAACTTACCAAATCTGTGCAGACATTTGCATCAAGTTTACCTGCAATATACTAAGACAGGGGATCATAATCTGAGACACACTTATTCATGTTTTTTTATGGTGTGACATTATACTTTTTCAACAACCAGCCCCCGACCCCGCCGCTTGTAAAGCACTTCCGCAGCACCGTACGGGCAGGACCACGAGGGATCAGACGGCCCTTATGGAGGGTGACAGACCCAGAGGTTATCAACGTCATGGTTCATGGCATCAGAACCAACTCAACCGACTCTGTGAGAAAAGCACAAAACCTTACACTGCAAAAACACAAAATCTTACCAAGTATTTTTTTGTCTAGTTTCTTCTGCAAATATCTTAGCCCACTTGAATAGTGTATATATAACTTTTACAAAAGGAATATGAGTTTGTTTTAAGTCAATAATTCCTTAACATTGATGGAAAAAGTACTCGTTCCTAGTAGATTATTTCACTTATAACAAGGGGAAAATGTCTTGTTATAAGTTAAATAATCTGCCAACGGATCTAGTACTTTTTCATCAATGTTAAGGAATTATTGACTTAAAACAAACTCATATTTCTTGCCGAAAAGTTACTTGTAAGTTAGTTTTATCTTATTTCAAGTGTTCTAAGATATTTTCACTGTAAAGTAGACAAAAATTACTTTGTAAGATTGTGTGTTTTTCGTGGTTTCCTGGGTTAACTTGCACCATGTGTCATAATTTACGCATTTATTAGGTACAATACCTCACAGGGCTCCTTCACAGTCTAGAAAAGGATGGAAACTAAATTTTAGGTTAAGAAAAATGTGCAGGAATCAATTTTGTTTTGGAATTTCTAAATTTCTCATGATTAGGCCTCTTACAGATCCTATTACTCTGTGAAGTTTGGTAACCCATAAATATTTAATCCAGAATTAATATTTAATTTCAGAAAAAATATGCTGCCAGTTTTGATCACACTAAATGTCTTTCATTTACTGATAGTAAGGTTTGTTACCGTGTGTTACATGATAGTAGCACAGAGAAATTTAGGATCTTTGGTAAGATCTTCCTAGCTGGCACTGCAAAAATAATTAATACAATGAAACTTGGTCTTTCTGAGCTGTTTTGCAATCAGGATGTTTGTGTGATTTTTCCAGCAGGACAATGACTTGATATTTCCTCCCGATAAGTCAGTCTTCCAGCACAAGATAAATGAACTCAATGAGTCTGTTTATGCTTCGAGTAAAGTTCTGCTGGGCCAGACACCTGCCCCGTTTTCTGAGCTTCCCGACTGGATCAACCAAGGGACTACCTTTGGAGATAAAGTAGTTAGAGGTATCTCATGTTCCCTAATGATACTTTTTGCTCCAAATACCACAGAGCGGGTAGTAACACTTGACAAAGCATATTCTGGTTCAGTTTCACTGCTTAGTCCTTTTCTGTTCACACCTAACATCAATTAAATGAATCTGATTAAAGGGGCAGGATCACGTAAAATCAATTTGTGTGAGCTTTACATCATGTTGTAATTCTGTTCCCTGATCCAAAACATACCTAAAGTGTTGCGTTGATTCTTTCATGGATGTTTGAGAAGTCCTTTAATCTCCATGGCAACCGTTGTTGCTGCACAAAACACCAGGGTGGACCTAGCTCCGCCTCCAAGATGCAGCTCCTCCTCAAAGCTGCAGTTTCCAAGCTTCCACCTCACAGAATCTCAAAGAATCCCCCTCTCAGTTCCTTCAGATTAGCCAGTAGCAATTAGCAAACAAATAGGAATTAATTTTCAGTGAATTGCTGGTAAAAAACAACAACAACAAAAATGTTAAAGGGTTCATAGCAAAGCACTGTTATGATGAATTCCTGAAGGCGGAGTTTCAGAAAGAGCGGGAGTTTTTAAAGCAACAGAGGCCCAAAATCAAGGCCAAATGTCAAAATTTTCCAAATTTCTGTAAAGTCATATTTGATGTTGCATTTTTGTAACAACTGTAGTTAACTTAGTTACTTGATTGTTCTATAAAATGGCACAACATGTCTGGGAAAACACCCAATTAAATTAAAATAAAGCTAAGTTTCTCAAATTGGATGGTCCTGAGTTTTATACATTTGCATTTGTTAGCTAAAGCCACAGTTTGCATCAACTTTAGGGTCTGCCAGTGGAAATTCACCAGGAATCGGACTCAAACCAATTTAAGGATCTTAATGGAAAATAAAAGACTTTGGCAAACCTCGCCTGAGAAAGTCTTCATTCTCCTAGAGCCAGGCATTGTGGTCGACCCTTGGCTGCTTTTGGTTGCTGGAATTGTTTTTAATTAGTGAGTTTTCAACTTTGAATGTCACAAATACAAACCTATCACGTCCTTCTTTGTTTTTGGTGCTTTTCAGAAATGTGTCTTGATAGATACAGGCTTAGATTACATACCGCAAAATTTTGAGTGATTTTTGCATGAACAAAAACATTTCTAAAAAGGATGTTGTGTTTCGAAGAAGTGTTTAAAAAAGCATAATTACAAATATTGTTTAAAAAAAATGTTTGCATTTAAGCTAAATTGATTTAGTCTATTTCTAATTTATATGCGTAACAGAAACCTTTCATTCTCCTCAATCTGTCTCCGTAAATGTAGAAAATTAAAAATGCCAAACCACAATCTCTTCTAGTCTCTTCAAAATGTTGTGTTAGCTCTCTTAATAGCAATAATCATAGCTATTGTTGAAGTTTTGAATTTTGTCCCGCATCTCTTTCATCCAGAATATGAGATGGGTGAAGTCTTGTTCCCTCCAAAAACAGCAGAGCAGTTGGCGATAGAAGGTCAGGAAGGACAGAAAGCACTAATCTTTAGTCACTATTCTGATTTTGTTGATGAATCGTGTATATTCTGAAGTGAAACCTTTTAATAATGTCTATTTCACTTACTGTCAGCCATGAACATTGGAAGGTTTGATTTTAGTGGCGTCCATAAAGACAAGACGTTTGGGGATCCCACACCACACTGCAACAATGGTCGTTTTACTGCCAAAATTGTTCACTGGTTAGGAGAATCACACAAGTAAGTTCTGTACCAAACTTTAGCCACAAGTGTGACCTATACAGAATTTCAGTAACTTTTTAGCTTCAGATGTTTTTCTCCATTAATATATTGTTGCAGGTTTCACAATCCAAATCCTGCTTTGAAGAGATCTGGAAACAAGGAAAAGTTGGCATTGGAAACTGGCAACACCATCTTCGTGTAGGCTTCTGTTGTTCTTTGGTTAATTTCCCTCATGTCCAACTAAAGTTCCTGATGTTTGACTTTATCCATCCACTAGTGGTGGTAGGAAGAAATGTCCTCTGCCCGTTCCACCTGACCACACATTTGGATATGTCTCTCCAATGGGTCCCTATGGTAAAAAAGCCTTTCTAAGTGCTAAAACACAAATTGGGAAACTTCTTAGTGGGAAGCAGAGATTGGCACTTTTCTTTCCTCCACAGGAGCTGGAGATCTTCTCCACAACGCTGAGCCGGGGACGTTTCCTCGAGGTCCAGATTGGCAGCGAAGCGCGATTGGTATAGCGAGACATTTCCTCAAGAGGGTCAACTTTAACAACTTTCCCAGTCTGCTGCACGCTTTCAAATATTATGACAAGGTATGGATGAGACTAATGCAGGCAAGTTTTTGAGTTTTCTATCTTATTTCGGCTCACACGTGCTGCAGAGGGAAGGTAATCTAAAATAATCTCACTATCACAGCCTTAATCAATATAAACTATAGATTTTCTTAATTGTTTATTTACCCTCTTTAATGTGTTTTTATATCTGGCATCTTGTCTTTGTTGTAGACAAAGATACATTGTTGGTTTGTCAGCTTGAAGAGTATCAGAAATTAATGATTATGATTCTTTGGGGTAGTAACTAATTACATTTACTACACTACATTTACTTGAGTAACTTTTTTGAAAAAAAATTACTTTCAGGAGTGTTCTCATTATGGTGTAATTTTTACTTTTACGTGAGTAATTTTATTATGATGTTTTATTACTCTTGCTGGAGTAAAATTTCTGGTTACTCTGCCCACCGTAACTTCACTTTCTGAAAATTTTGCTTATTTTCTCCAAAAATTCACCAGAAACAGACACAAAACCTGCGGTTTTTGTTAAAGTTTCATAAGTTTTATACTGAAAGAAGCTAATAGTAAAGTTACGACACAGTTCTGCTCATGGTGGACAATATCCAATTGTTTTCTGCTGTAATTTTGGCTCCATTATTCCACAAACTTTTAAAGAATAATTTCAGGATTCAAGAAAGTCACATAAAGTTTAGTTTGCTTTATAATGTGCTGCAATATGTATATGTATATCACTTTTAAACCCAAATATGAAAGCCATCATATTGACTTTATTCCAAACCTGCAATAACACATTCAGGCCACACATTTGGAAGCATTGTAGAGTTATTGGTTATTGTTAGGTAAAAATATCTCAGTAGAAAAGGTTTGTGGTGTTTCTTTTTGCTTTCCAGAAAGGAAGGGGCCTGATTGGTAAAGAAGATTTGTGGGAAGTTTGTCGTGAGTTCAAGCTGGCCCTGAATGGCAAACTTCTGGATGAACTGATGGAGTACTGCGATGTAGACAAAGATGGATTCCTCAACCTCGTGGAATTTGCTAATTTTCTAACATATAAGGACATGATGCCCATCCGCGGTCAGTGAAAGAAGACTTAGGCTCAGCTTTAAACCACATACCACCTCTCATTGTGTCCCTTACACAGAGTTAAACATTTATTTTCTCAACTCTGATTCAGTTTTAAGTTTCTAGTGTTGTTTCTTGTCTCCTGCAGAGAATTTTTTCGGATTACCGCCAATCAGTATGAACGACAAGATATCATCAGATTTATCTAAATTTATTCCCTCGCTGGCCTTGTTTGGGCCTGACGACATGGAGCCAGTGAAACCAGGCAGCTCAAAGAATATTATCAGGACCATCAGGAAACACAAACCAGATTCAGACCTCGTATCCTCCACCAGTGATGAGATGCCCACACCTAGTGAGTCCAGAGCAGGGCTTTTGGTTTGACCGATACTGTGTATTTACTCTAGATTATCTACAAAGTGCTAATTTAATTATTAGTCATTGATTTAACCAAAGCTTTAATAGTAGTAGATAGGACTAAGCAATAAATCAATAAAAGTTTGATAGAATTTTCAATAATTTCAGTGAATTTATCCAGAACTGCACAGCATTCTGGGAGATGTAGGCAGAGGAAAAGGCTTTAGCCGCTCAGCCTCTCACAGCTAGCTGACAAGCAAGATTAGTTTGATGAGCAAACGCCACTAACTCTTTGGTTACCTAGCAACCACTTGCTCATTCTTTGGTTGCCTAGCAACAACCTGTTGAGTTAACTTGCGCAGCAGCAGTTTAAGGTCCCACCACCATGCCTCAAAACTGCTTTAAAATAAAAAACAGCAGAGTGAAAACTGTGGAGGCCACATTGCCAGTTTGTCAGCATTTCAGATATTTAAAACAAAAAATTAATTAATAATCATTAACATCGACTGATATGAAACCCTAAAATGGAGTAAGAGAATACTAATTATATTTTACACTCCCAACTAACACAAAAAACAGCCATCACACTATTTGTTTATCACTGGGTGAGACAAAGGCTGAACTAATCAAACCAACTTTATGTTGACCTAATTTTAATTCTATTTGCGGATTCCATAACTGATCAGTTTCCTTGTTTGAATCATTTCCTTTTCAGGTGGTCGCACCTACGGGATCCCATCCATACGCTACGACCTTCTACCTCCACTCATCAGACGAATCAGCGACAGAACGGACTACGGGGATTTAGCCACACTTCCAGAGCTCCTGCATCCATCAGTGCCTGATCTCCATGGAGTTGACGCGAAGCATTACTTCGGTCCTCGAACCAAGCAGGAGGTGAGCCGCAAACACAAAGTCGTTTTTTGCTTTTGCTCAGTTACATTTACTTCATCTTGCTGTACTTTTTGACTCCTTTTAACCTCTCCGTCACAGATTGAGGAGATTTTCAGAAATATCGGTGTGAACATTTCTGACGAGACATTTGAGGAGGCCTGGAAGCTGGCGTCCATGAAGAAACCCAGCGGGGAAGTTTGTGTCGAGCTTTTCCGTCAGACACTAAAGGAACTACATGCAATTTAAAATTATTCATAATTAGGCCCGAGCAGCTAAGCGCTGCAAAGGCCTATTGTAATCATAGCGTTTCTTCTTTTTATTATTAGGCCCGAGCAGCTAAGCGCTGCAAAGGCCTATTGTAATCATAGCGTTTCTTCTTTTTATTATTAGGCCCGAGCAGCTAAGCGCTGCGAAGGCCTATTGTAATCATACTGTTTATTGTTATGATTCTGCCACCCTAAGGAGGTGGCTTTTTGGAGGCTTTATCATATTCAAAAACTCACCAAACTTGGCATATGCGTTTGGCTCTAAATTCCACAGTTTCAAGCCAAACTGCACCAAACTCACTAGGATCGATCCTTATCCACACCCCAACAGGAATCCATAACAGTCATTAGTGGGTGTGGCCTAATTTCACAACAGCGCCCACTAGAAGTTTTTAAATGACCAGCCCCAAGCCGTGCTTTAACCCAGAATTATGAAACTTGGTACACATGTGTATCTTGTCAGGACCTACAAAAAAGTCTGGACCATGGAGCCATGGTCCAAACCCAACAGGAAGTCGGCCATTTTGGATCAAAGACGCCAATTCTTATTTTTTATAGATGTATCTGATCAAATCTGTCCTACAGCTTTTGAGATACAGACTTCAAAATCACTCAGGAGAGTCTTGAGATATTGAAGGACAAAAGTTATCACAGGATTTTTCATACATCAAAGCATGTGGGCGTGGCTAAGTGTCAAACTTTGACTATTCGCCATGAAACATCAAGGTGCAATAACTTCCACACATAAGGTCACAGATGGATCAGACTTTCTATGTCTCATTATAGGCCAGCCCTGATCACATTCACATAGTCAATTGATGACATCACCTTAACCCCGCCCACTTTCAACAGGAAGTCACCTGTTTATTGCCGTGCCGTGGTGGCGTAGCGGTTGGCGCGACCGCGTATTTGGAGGCCTTCAGTCCTCGACGCGGCCACGGGTTCGACTCCCGGACCCGACGACATTTGCCGCATGTCTTCCCCCCCTCTTCTTCCCCGTTTCCTGTCAGCCTACTATCATTTAAGGGACACTAGAGCCCACAAAAAGACCCCCTGGAGGGGTAAAAAAAAAAAAAAACCTGTGCCAAGTCACATACAATGACATGATGATGAATTCTGTCAATGCTGGTTGCTGGCTGAACCATGTGGGCGTGGCCGAATGGCAAATTTCAATCCCTCGCCGTTTGCATACTATCGTCTCTAAATCACACATGCATCATCCAATTTGCACCAAACTTGTTAGGATTGACTCATGTGAATCTCTACAGAGCCCAACAGCATCACATTGTAATTTGACTCCACTGCGCCCCCTTGGTTAATCCATCAGCTATATCTCCTTATCTCCTCTGGCCGATCTGCACCAGATTTTTCGTGCGTCGTCAGGGAGCGCTGCCGAACGCATCGATGCGTATCCCCTGGCGGACAGATGCGGGAACTGTGCAAGAGCATCTGCGGTGGCTGGAGTGCGGCGTCGCCAGAGCTCCAGCGGTCACCAGGAGGCCGGAGCAGCGCTGATCTGCGAGGGCCACCAAGCCGCTTGCGGCTTTAATTACATGTTGCTATTTTTTAAATCTCTTCTACTTCTTTTCCATTCAACAATATCTGTAAATTTAAATAAAAAGACAAGAACACAAATACTTGTGAAAAAAAAACTATCCTCGCCCCTTTTCCCCCACCCACGCAACAGACTTCTTGTGGCTTTGATGTGAAGTTGTGATGTCACTCATCCTCTCTGTGACATCACTGGTGACTGTCTCTGTATTCCCAGATTCCACAGAGAAATTCATTTGCAGTTTTAAGTTCGACACAGAGACATAAATATGGCAGAGAAGGATTTATTTTCGTCAGACATAAAAGCCCCTGCAATGGGAGAAAATGATTTCCTGTTGACATCAACAGGCATTTTAGAGAAGAGTTGCTTGAAGTTTGAGCGTGAAAATGAGCAGCTTAAACAGATGGTGGCAACGTTAATGAGAAAAATCGAGCGCATCCAACGTAGCCAGAACACCAGGAATGGGACAAGCTGGCAAACAGAAAACGAGATGCTGGTAAATCGCAATAAATATTATAAAGAACAATTTAGGAAACTCAATTTAGATTTGGAGAAAGAAAGACATACAGCAGAACAATTGAAAACTGATTATGAGGCCATATCGAGAACCAATGTGCTGCTGGAACGGACATGTAAGGCCATAAAAGAAAATGCGGAGCACAAGTTGAGCAAGAAGACCAAACAAATTGAATGGATTGAAGCTGAAAACAATGAACTGAACAAGGAAATCGTTGTTTTGAAAGTAAAACTCGACCGAATTAAATCCAATATGGCAAAAGGCGACCCCCAAAAGGATGTCACGCGAAGTGAAGAAACCCTGTTGCTGGTAGAGACACCAGCAACCACAATCTTTCAGAGAATTGGGCATGCGTTTATTGACATGTATGAATCCGGATCATTACGAAATTGGTTGCCATCTTGGATTTTTTAATTTGAATTTATGTGAACAGTTGACCACAGCTGCAAGGCACACTCAACAATGAGAACCTTGACGTTCTGGTTCTGATGAACCAAAATAAACCCAAATATTTAATTCTGTCTAAGAGAAATTAAGTAATTTGACACCCCCTGGGTTTATCCATCAGCTATATGATATAGCTGAGATATCATATCTCCTCACTGCATCAATGGATCTCCACCAGATCTTTGGTGCCTCGTCGGATTGCGCTGCCGAACGCATCGGTGCGTATCGCGAGGAGGCCGGAGCGGCGCTGAGCTGGGAGGGCCGCTCGAGGCTGCTTGCAGCTTTAATTTAAGATTATTTTAGTTCAATGTGTGGCATTCCCAATATTTAGGGTTTAAATGGTTTTAAAAATGTGGTACAACACAATTTCTATTAATTGTTGAAAATATTGAATATTGCATTAGTCTCTGTGCAACCAGCAGAAAAAAGAAAAAAAAAAACCTTAGCATAATGCAGCCACCATCATGCTTGACAGATGATAGCATGTTTTTAGGTTTGAAACCTCCGTCTTTCCTTGTCTTTTATTTATTTTTTTAGTAAGTATGTGCATTTCAGAAATTTGAAACTAAAAGTGCAGCTCATCTCATTACACACAGAGATATATTTTGTGTTTGTGTCTGTATTTTTGATGATTATGACACAGATTCTGAAAACCCCAAAGTACATTTCTCAGAAAAGTACACTAAAAAAAGTGAATGGGACCCCAACTTTAAAAAATAATAATTTAATTTGCTGCATGCAATCGGATCTTTGTACGTTTGTTTACATGACAACTTGATTACTTGTATACATTTTTTAAAAGTTGGATCACTTGGTTTTCTTCAGTGTATAACGTAGACCAACAAAAATGTATTTTTAATTCAATAATTTTTATGCTATTCTTTAAAGATTTATGGAGAACACATTTTGACATTATATTAGCCAACATTAAACTGAGTGAGACAGATTAATCCCATTAGAAGGGTTGGATTAATTAAATTAATGACGCTGGCTGGCACCCAGCAGCGACTAATCTAAACAAAAAAAAACATTTAACAGTTAGAAACTACGAGAAAACGTCAGCTTTTGTGTGCTTCAGTGATTCACAGGCGTGCTAAATTCTTTCGAGTCTTGACATGAGCCGGGCCAGCAACACTCATTTAATCTCATTACGACTCAACGAGAGATTCAGCTGGAACCAAAAAATAAAAAATAAAAAACCCACGCAAACTTCCAGACATAGAAAAATTAGACTAATCCTCCATGTCTGCCGCTACAAATGAATGAAGGAGCTGTTAATGACAGCAACCTTTCTGTTTCCCAGGGCAGGTTTTTGTTTTAATTAATAATGCAGGAGCCAGTTGGAAGAATGCAATGAGACACAGTATTCAGAAACAGGTGACACATTTCTAATATAATTTAACAGCCAGAGGGGAGAATTCGTTGTTCATCAACCATCAGATGAAATAGAGATTGGAATATTTTCTTAGGCCTAAATTTTCTGTCTCGTAAAAAAAAAATTACATTTAAAATTTTATAGCACCGTAGCATCATAAAAAAACAGTACAGATGTTAAAAAAAGATGCATTTATTGGCTGATAAGGTATTTAATGGCCAACCCACAAGTTAGAATTGATTATGCGATCATGTAGCATCCAGATGAATCAATCAATTTAAATAATTGAACAAACATCCATTTACAGGATCCCAGGAAAAGATGGCGTATTTTTAAAGGACTGACCTTTTGAAAGAAGCTAGTTATGAACGTTTTGAAGATGACCAGTAAAAATGTAACAAAAACTTACACAGAACAGAAGAAGTTTTGTTTTTTACTTTTGAAAATCTGGAGGAAATTGAGATTAAAAAGTATGCGTTTTTTAAAATTCCCAGCAGGACTAGAATGAATCAAAGCAATACTTTGTTTTTGATTACAGAATAACATTAAAATATAATGTAAAGCTAAGAAAGTCTAAATTTTCCCTTTAAAAACTTGAATTAAATCACTCACTTTTAAATTAAATGACTGAAATAATTTTTCATGATATTTGACTGAAGTTGAAGTTTCCAGATGACTCAGCAGTATTTATATTGATGTCTGCATTACAAGCAGGGAGTTTAAAAACCTGTAGACAAAAGAAAAGCACAAAATTAAAGGACAAAGAGATGTTGAGAGTTCAAGAAGAAAAACTACAGCTTTCACTTCATGAGAGGAAAAGCTGTGGAGATGATGTCTGCAGGTCTCCAGTGCCCTCAAGTGGGCAACCAGCGTCACCAATAAATGCTAAATCCTCCTATTTTGACACTTTTTAGCTAACGTTTGGTGAAAGAACACACATCCTAACACCATTCAACAGAAGTGTTCTTCAACATGCATCTGGTCAGAAAATCAACAACAGCAACTTCTCTTCTTTGAAAGACAACGATTAAGATGTGTTGCAACTGTCTAATAGAGGAAAGTGCAATTTTTGCCTTAAAATATGCTTTATATATATTTAAATGGCAGAAACATTCTGCTATATGTGTACGGAAGAGGATTAGGGCCACCGAAAAAAAAAAAAAAAGAGTTCTGACTTTAAAGTCAGAATTCTGAGATTAAAGTCAGAACTCTTTTTTTTTTTTTTGGTGGCCCTAATCCTCTTCCATAATATGTGTTACAAGGTTTTATTTGAACAATATTATGGATGTGAAGTTTGAATAAATTTGTTTTATTTGTTCTTTGAATGTATTTTGTTTAGTC
The DNA here is from genome assembly GCF_003331165.1 of Xiphophorus hellerii. NCBI lineage: Eukaryota > Metazoa > Chordata > Actinopteri > Cyprinodontiformes > Poeciliidae > Xiphophorus > Xiphophorus hellerii. The sequence goes on from NC_045674.1 coordinate 7,095,560, forward strand.
AGGAAGTTGTTTCTCCTGACATTTACTGCTGTTGCTAGTTCTGTTACGCTGCTCTTGACGGTTGGTGGTTACCGTAGCAACCAGCAACTGACAGCTCCGCCCCCTTTTTCTGTTGTCATTCTGTAACTGTATTAGGATCATCTGTGTTTTCTTTACAAAATATTATATTTTAACACATATTTAATCATATGCAGTGTTTTACGAGTAATCTTACTATGTTTTGTATATGTTTTTGTTATTATTAATGTTGTCCATTTTAGCTATGTTTAATTTTACAAATGCTAACTGCTGCTAACTGCTCATTGGGAGCTTTTGCTTTGTGGCTTGTTTAAGGTCATTTATTATATTTAATGTAATGTATAGGGGCAGAAGCGGCTGAACTGGTGTTAACCATCAACTTGATTTCCTCTTTTGTTAGAATACAGTGAACCTGAATGTGTCTGTTGTGAAATCAGCCTGCTGGACCTGAGACAAACACAGAAGAAGATGCTGTACTCTCCATTTGTTTTGTTAAAAAACATCAGAGGTGTGACCAAGTCACTGTGTTGCAAGTCTCAAGTAAGTCTCAAGTCTCTGTCCTCAAGTCCGAGTCAAGTCTCAAGTAAAGACAGGCAAAAGTCGAGTCAAGTCTCAAGTCAGGAACCTTTAATTTCAAGTCATTTCGAGTCGTTTTTATTTTATTTTTTATAATTTGCAATTATACATAAAATTCAAATAATAGACCATTTGTTCGTTTTAAAATATGTATTTATCTCAAATGATAGAACATGTGTAGCTGAACACAAAGTATAAAAAACATTTTTAAATTGGACCACTTTATTGCGCAGTTCTGTTAAACTTGATATTCAGTAAAAAAAGACGAAAATGCTGACATTTCCACAGCACAATACAAATAACTATAACAGCAGTTTTTTCCTCTTTTCTCTGACCTGTCAAAACAATATATTGTCAATATAATTTACCAACGTAGATGTCTTCAAATACACCAACCATCCTTAGATGATACTAGACCCGGCTCATCATCATGATGGGACAGAGAGACTCTGTTCCCTGTGTTCAGGTCCAGAATCTGCTTTCTGTTCCGGAGCCCCGCTCACTATCCACCGGCTTCCTGAGCTAACACGGTGCACATTATTTGTGGAGGCATTTGAAGGACCGGATTTATGGTAAATCATCACCAATTTAACCCGGAGTACACATGCTAACACGAAGTTAGCTAAAGTCAACTATCTTACAGCAAAAGAAAAGTGCCACCTACCGATCTTTGTGAAGCTTCAAATGCCGGACAAAGTTGGACGTCATGGCATCTCCATCCGATATTCTCTTCTTGCATGTTTTGCAAGTTGCAGTTCGTTTTTTAGTCGAAAGTTCATAACCTACGTAGCCAAAAGAAATTACTCGCGGAAGCATATTCGCGGTTATTTCGTATTTCGTTCCCTGAGCTCTGTAGCTTTGCCGCGTTTTTTTAAAACGTCCAAATCCTGTTAATTTGATTGGTTGTGCTGCAGCTACGTACACATACATACATAAGGAGAGAGGAAAAACATAGTGACGGTCTGCGCATATTGATACGGAATGAGTGACATTAATTAATGACGCCACTTTATAAATAATGTGTTTTAAATTTTAAGACTTTGAGTAAAAAATATCAAGTCTTTTCAAGTAAACAGCTTCAAGTCGAGTCAAGTCCCAAGTCAATGGCATGAAAGTCAAAGTCAAGTCCGAGTCTTTGAGCATTTTTTCAAGTCAAGTCTCAAGTCCTGGTTTTAACGACTCGAGTCTGACTCGAGTCCAAGTCATGTGACTGGAGTCCCCACCTCTGAAAAACATAAATTGTAAATTGCATCAAAGTGACTTTCTTTCACTTTGCTGTGTGGTTTGGTAGTTTGTTTCACCTCAATTGTTTTTAAAAGTAAGATTTTTTATTACTTTTTAAATGCAGCTGAATCCCAACTTCACATTTTGTACAGATGCTTTCTTGTTTTTATTTCAGCACTTAGCAAGCTGCACAGGTAAGCCGTGCATATTTATTCTAAATGTATGTATTTTCACATGTTTAAATGCAAATATGCAGCAGCCTCCACATTTGTTGGCACCCAAAGATATAAAAAATAAAAGGCTCAAGTTAATCTTTTACTGCAGAAACATAATCTCACACTTTTTTGTAGAAAAATTCATGGCAAATTCCTTCAGAGGGGAAAAAACCCTCCTATTTTAAAAAATCACAAATTTCTTCCAAATGTAACTGAAGCAGCTTAACCTAACATCTACTATCTGATTAGTTTAGCTAATAATAATTAGTTAAAATTTGGTCAGTTGATCATAATTATAAAAAAAAAAGAAAATCGGAAAGTTAAGGTATCCGGTCATAACGCAGCAGAACATTGTGAATTTCCCTCATTTGAATTCAGATATATCAAACTGTTCACAATGGGAACGCAATAAAGGGCTCACACATATTTCAAAGACACTGGACATTCATTTTGCTAAGTATTTTTGAAGTAGTTTCTAGTGCAAATATCTTAGTTGTATACTTGAAATAAGAGAAAACTAACTTACAAGTAGCTTTTCAGGTAGATATAGGGCTTGTTTTAAGTAAATAATTCCTTAATATTAATGGAAAAATGCTAATTATGAGTTAAATAACCTACCAGTGGAACTAGTGCTTGGTTGGGTTTGTCTTTTTTCAAATGTACTAAGATGTTTGTAGTACAAGTGTAAAAATAAAGCTCAGGAGTGGCATATTCAGTTTAGATCAAGCACTTTATTTAAACAAAATAATAAAACTCAGTCGTCCCGAGTCACATTCTAGACTTTGGAGTAAAAAAGAGAAAGTTGATTTTTTTCAGTTTATGGCTCAACAAGTTGTTTTGGGGATTGCATACTTAATTATCTGATGAAATGTCAAATGGGTTTCTGTTGGTAAAGTCATAAAAAAAAGAACAACTAACTTAAAGGAGTGGAGGTGAAGCTTGTTTGTGGCAACATTTAGTTCTGGAGCGTTGAAGGCATCAAGGGAATAATTCAAGTGGGATATGGGCTTGCTTACAGCAGGCTCACCCATGTTCAATGCTTAGCTTTGCATATAAGAACGTACAAGTACACAGTCTTAAACAGGTCTTAAAATAAGGTAAAAGCAACAACAGACAAACAAAATGTACATTTTCAGAGCAATATTTGCAGATGCAGTGTCTGTCCCATTACACCAGCTTGGTTGTTTCCTTTGAGAGTCATTTTTACCCTTAGACCAGCTAAATCATGAGTGTCCAAAGTGCAGCCCAGGGGCCATTTATATCTAGTACTTGATATAAATGGAGACTTTCTTTCTTTAATTAGGACAAAATTATCACAAACAAGTAAAATGTTGGATACAGTACAAAGGATTCGCTTTCTGCATTCTCTTCAAGCACCAGAGACTTTTACTCAAAAGTGAATTTTGCTTCACCCAAATCTGCTTTTAATTAATTTAATAAACTCGGCTAAATACAAAAAGAGTGACCCACATCGTGCCGTTTTACAGCACAGTCAAGTAACTATATTATTTCCAGTTTTATGAAGATGCTGTATGTTTCAAAAACAACTTAAAGGAAATTTGACTTTGCATCATAGTCGTATCTTAAAATTCAAGGATTTCTCAACCATGCAATGGATGAGTCAGAGTAATAACACTCAATAACATTATAAGATGACATAAAGCTTTATAAAAGTACATTTTACATAATAGCTCTCACTTAAAGATTTTTAAAATTCTTTTGTTGAAAACTAAAGTCAATTTGAGACCTTTTAGAACCCTTCCCAGTTTCATTTCCAAAATCTACATGTTCAGGTTTTATATTTCTTACCGTAGTTTCAATATTAATGCTTCCATTTGCAAGTATATTTGTTGTTAAGTATATTTGTTGTTACAGTTGAATTTTCCAACAGTTTTTTTAACAATAAAGGATTTTCTATTCTATTATCTGTCATTGATTATGTTTTTCCAAGATTTTCAGCATTTGGGAGAATGATGCAATACGTCTAAAATTGTTCATTTGAGGTTGTATTTACCCAAATTTTAAAACAATTTGAAGATGTTTCTATGTCCTGATATGTAAAACCTTACATATTTTTCCATCATACTGCCGAGTCTTTTCTCCCGTGACTGAAATCTGCATCATGTGCGTTGTTTCAAACCGTTTAAATCCAGCAGTCAGTTCTCCAGATTAATCCTGACGTTGTTGCAAAGTGAATTCACTCGGCCATTTTCCAGTGCCAGTGCCAGACGGTTGTTACCATCCAATCAGGAGACGTCCCTGGTTTTAGCTCTCCGTGGAATCTGTGGAGATGGAGACAAACATGTTTTTTTTTAAAAAAGAGCAAAAACTGGTTTATGTTCATTTGTTTATTGAAATTCCAGAAGAAAACACTAAAAACTTTAGCTTCACCTGATTCAAATTCTGTAATAAAAAAAACCAAACTCCTGTTAAGTCAATTTATTTGCACCTTTTAATGTATAGTATCTAATATTTACTTCAAAAATGTTAGCAGTATAAAGTAACAAACATAACAGGAAATACAAGAGACACATAACTTTTGTAACCACAGTAATCTTAACATGTTCGAAACGGAGTAATAAGAAGAGAAAAACTTATGAACTGCATAAATTCATACTATATTTTCAGATGGACCCTCATTATTAGATATCAAAAAAGAAAAATATTAACATACCTAGAAGTTACACAAATTAATAGCAGAAAATTTACACAGTATAAATATATTTTGTGAAATATTTGAGTATAATTAAAGGATATGCCACTGTATATAAACACTGACTTCCTCTATACATAAATATATGCACTATTTACTATGTAAATTTATGTCCAGCCTTGTATAATCTTATTCATTACAACAATTGTTACTCATAGATATTTCTATACATATTAAAGCAAACAGATCTACATAAAAACATAAATCTAAGAGACTTCAAAATCAAGGTTGATTAATTGACAAATTGTCTGAAAAATATTATATAAAAAGGTTTATGTGAAAAATCTGCAGAATATGCCAATTTTTTTATGATTAATCGATTAATCATCAGAATATTTGATTATTAAAATAATTGTTAATTGTAGCCCTGCTGAATACAAACCCTTCCCACTCTTTTCAGATTTATATTTGCAAAAAACTGATTTATTTTTTTACAATTACTGTGTTGGTTTATCACGTAAAACTCAACAACAGAAACCCTGAAGTCATTGGTCGTAACAGTAAACTGTGAAAAAGTTTTAGCGTGTGAACATATCTGCGACTCACGGTAATAAGATTGTGAAAGAAGGTTTCTTATCCAGCTTAGCAGTCGGTCGGCTCGCCTTTAGGATAATGCTAGCAGGAAACAGGCTTTCTCAGACCTGAACCCACAGGGACAACAATCTGCCCAACCAGATCGGCGGTATTAGGCAGAACCGCCACACACTGCGGCCCAACAACTAACTGGATTACTGGGGAAGAGCAGAAAGAGGCTTTGACTGAGAACCGATTTCCTCCGTTTTGTTTGAGCTGCAGTTTCACAAAAACTGAACCAAATCCTGCTTTTTCTGAACGGCTGTATTAGAGCCTGGACATGGAGGAAGTGAAGAGGCATTTTTACTCTCTTGGAGGATTTAATAAAGTTTTTTCTGTTTCTGCAGAATAATGTATGTATTTGACATTAATCTAACTTACATTTAAGCCTGTGGCAATAAGCAGTTAATCAATCAATCACATCATAAATTAAAATGAGTTTGATCATTTCAATTCTGAAGATTATTTTTTTCCCTAAAAGACTGTATTTATTTATTTATTACACATCAAAATACAATTTATATAGCATTAAAACATTTCATTCATGAGAAGGAAGAATACAAAAAGTACTGTGGGTTAATGAATGAATATAAAAATATTAAAGACCGTATGTGTGGGTGTTTAAAGACAATGTGTTGAATAAAAATGTTGCAATAAACAATCCGTTAATCATTTGGTAAGTTGAAATGAGCTCAATAAGTTTTATTCTGATGATTCATATCTTTTGAAGGGTAATTTTATTGGTGGTTCTGTTTTATTTTCAGTTCTAGTGTTAAGTGTTCTTTGCAAACTGAAAGTTTATTGGTCTTTGAGTGCAAACCTGCATTATTATACCAGTATTTAAAAAAAAGACAATATTTCATTTATTCCAACAATTTATTGTCCAGTAAAATTTGCTATTGTGACAGATATAATTCAAAAGTAACTCTTTATTCTTCAAAAAAAAAACACTGTGTTTGCCAGAAGACTCAAATGTTTCAGAAAAATACGAGATGTATTTTTAAACTGGGTCGAAATATATTCTGCTCAGTTTTTCTTTGTATGTAGAGGAGCAGATGCGTTCGAATATCTTGGTTTCTTATTTGTGAGTGAAAGTAAGGCTGCACCATGTTAGGAAAACACAAACCTGATATTTTCGCCAAGAAATTGTGATGATGACATAATGAGAAACTCACATTATCCATGTTTTCCTTCATCAAAAAGCCAACAACTTTCTTTGTGAGCTTTAGCACCGCTCTCTGAATAAAAATGTAGTTTTCTGCATCAATCGTAGAAAAAGTCTATCCCGCCAGAGGAAATAAATGCAGAAATTAACTAATGCAACTAATGGTTATTGTTGTTTCAGTTATTCTGACGATTAGTCAAATAACCGGATAAAACATTTGGCACATTCTGCATTTAACCACTTTTTAAAATACAATATTAAAAATAAATTTAAAAAATGCAAATAAACTGATAATATAATTCATTAAAAAAAACTTCTAACATCAACATTTGAAAATTTCAGCCCTTTCTACTTGATTTAACATCAATAATAGGAAGTTGTTTGTTTTTTTCCTACAGTATCTGAACCAGGTGAAGTTAAACTATGACTTGAGGAGTTCATAGTAAAACATGTTTACATCTTAAATGAAAAATGTTTGTTTTTGTTCAGTTTTGGCCTAATCACTGCTCTAAAAATGCAAGCTTACTTTTTTTAAAGTCTTTATAATCAAACGACTCGATTACTAAAACAGTTAATTATTTGAATAATCCTTTAATCACGATTAATCAGATTAATCGTTTCAGCCCTATATCTGAGATGTTGCGCAGGTCTCATCTTCCCTAAGCGTTGCTCCACATTTTTCACAGTTTGAGTCGTCAACTCACTCATAAACTGCGGTTGCCAGTTTCTTCTGAGGGCTCCCGTCTTCTCCAGAGGTCACCTTGAAGATTTTGGTGCCCTCTGGGTCATCCGGACCCTCGTGTGACGACAGGAACCAAAATCTCATGACGACAAAGCAGAACTTCCTACCTGCAGGGACAGTGGGGAGGATTTATGGAGACCCGAGACGCCGCGCCTCAGCTAGCAGCAGGAACTGTGTAAAAACTTTGAAGCTTAACTTTTCAGTAGAGCTGCGTGATATACTGTAGTTTTAAAATATATGCTCTGATTTTTTCAGGCCACTTTTGCTTTTAGTCTTTCTTTTCCTTATAAAAGAAACTACAAATGACGGAAAATATTTTCATATGTGCATAAAGAAATTATAGAAACTTTCTATTTCTATACTATTTCTTTTAAGTAAAACATATACCAAAATATAACGTCAGCATTCCTCATTTGAATTTTTTTTATGAGCTCATAAAACTTTATTCTCCTAATATTATCACTTTATTTTTGTTCAAATGGACCGTAAATTATTTCAAATTAATTTTTCAACTGTGTGGATTGTTCACAGATGTTTGTTTGTTTAGATGTGAACTATAACGGTTGTTTATAAATGTTTTTGTTTTGATTTAATGGTATTTGTAGTCTTCAATTACTTTTTTGTTTTGTTTATTTTTGGACCTTATAGGATGCCATAGAGAAGAGAGTCTGACCTTATAAAAGGTCAGACTCTCTGACCAGCCAAAATGGTTGGAAAAACCATTTAGGATGGAAAAATGTTTGTTTTCCAGACAGGATTCAAATGTTTGTTTTCTGCGTTAAAGAAACAAAGATAAAGTATTATGAGCCCATGTTGTTGTATCTTAATGTTTGTATATATGTTTTGTTTTAATCATAATGTCATTCAAGAATATTCTTGTAATATTAGAACTTTATTCTCATAATTAAAGTAAACATTTTTTAGCCTGGCACTACATATTTCGTTGTAGAGTTGAGTCCAAATAAACAGAAGTTTTAAAACAAGATGGCGGCCTTAATGACATCACTCTGAAATATAGAGACCCCAGGACTGAATTGGTGGGGGGAAAAAATTAAATTTTCAAAAACAAAAAACAATTTCAGGATGAACACCTTAGAATTAGAGTGAATCTCTGAAATTCAGTGTTTCACGTCAGGAGAACTCACCGTGTTCATCGAAGACAACAGAGAGGTCCTCCGGTAGCACAAATATGATGTCCTCCATTTTGACGGCGAGCTGCTTCCTCTGCGCCTTAGTGAGAGGCTTGCACTTCTCCTCCACGTATTCCCTCATCTTCAGAAACAAAACAAAAAAGGATTTCTAGGGGGTTTTTTTAAATAAAATGTTTCTGTAAGTTGTTGATTTGAGTCAGCATTACACCTGAAACTAATCATGAAATGTTTTGTGGGTAAATTTTGGGTTACTTAAATGTGCTACCTCATCGGTCACGACCCCTTTCAGCTCATGGTATCTCCCTCTGGACATCTTGCTGGAAACATGGACCAAAGCCTGCGATGGAAAACGAGAAAATACTTTTCAAAACTTTGTTTTTAATCAGACTTTGGCATCATGATTTTATTGCTAATCTTTTTTATTTAGTTTTTAATGCGTATATTTTATTTTAATTGTGTTATACATAGATTTGCGGCAAATAAAACCAAAGATTTTAACAGATTTTTGGCTTTGCTTTGGCTATTTGTCATGGTATAATTAGAGAATTTTCCACAAATGAAAAAAAAAGAAACCTATTGGCTGGACAATAAATCAATAACAATCTATAACAATTGACACATAATCAATATCAGTAGATAGCATGTCTACTGATATCTACAATATTCTATTGTTGAATAGAATATTCAACAATTTCACTGACCTCTGATCAAGAAACAGAGCATTCTCTGGGATTTCTCTTTGGCTTCAACTAACTCACTCACTCTTTGGTTACCTAGCAACAACCTTTTCAGTTACTTTTCAGCAACAACCTTTCAGTTTAAGGTTCCACTATTGTGCCTCATCACTGCTTAGAATGAAAAAATAATGGCGTGGAGTGAAAACTGGATAAAACAGGAAAGGTCATACCATCAGTTTGGTATTATTTTAGATGCATAAAAAAAAACCTAATCAATAGTTATCGATACTGACTTATTGTCTAGCCCTACAGAAAACACATTGAATAAAAAAATATTGAAAAGTACATTTATTTTACTAATGGCCTCCACAAGCCACAAAAAAATCTTGCTGAAGAATCTGGCTGCTCATATATTTCTGCATAAGAGATCTTATAAAAGTATATTTTTATACTTTTATAAAATATTTAGCAACATTATTGCTAAATATTATGATGATACTGGTTGAAATAAAAATAAATTTGTCTTCCTTTGTCCACTCTCATGTGATAAAAACATTATCTGTGGCATTTACTGTCTTTGAGAAGCCGAACTTGGAATGCTATGCTGCTACCAATACATTACTTAAAAATTGTGTAAAAAGGGCGTGCCGTGGTGGCGTAGTGGTTAGCGCGACCCGTATTTGGAGGCCTTGAGTCCTTGACGCGGCCATCGCGGGTTCGACTCCCGGACTCGACGACATTTGCCGCATGTCTTCCCCATTTCCTGTCAGCCTACTATCATATAAGGGACACTAGAGCCCACAAAAGACGCCCTGGAGGGGTAAAAAAAAAAAAAAAAAAAAATTGTGTAAAAAAAACGATAAACAACAACATTATTGTTTATCGCAATAATTACTGGGACAATTTATCGTCTAGCTAAATTTATTATGATCAGAGTTAGAGACTAACTAGTTACATTTACTTGAGTAACTGTTTAGAAAAAAATAACTTTTAGGAGTAATTTTACTACGCTGTACTTTTCACTATTATTTGAGTAAAATTTCTTGATTCTCTACCCAATGAATGAAAAACAAAAAATATCAGACACAGTTGACACCTGCAGTTTTTCTTAAAGTTTCATAAGTTTTTTATTGAAAGAAACTGATCTGAAAAAAAAATCTTCTTATACCCGAGTTTTTGTTGTTACTTATATGAATTATTGTGATTTTGGTCTTTAAAAATACTAAAATTTTCATTTAACTTTATATTTTGGACCATCTGATGGAGTAATTTCTAAATATTAAATGATTGATAATTTGATCAGTTACTCTGTGCTTGTAAACCAAATACTTGTTTACTCTTACTTGAGTAATTTCGTGGACTGGTACTTTCTACTTTTAGTTGAGTAAAAATATGTTGACATAGTGCTACTCCTACTGGTTATGGTGACAGGTCTAGAACTGAACTCAACATTTATGATTACCATATCAGCTGGTGAATATTTAGAAATAAATTATCATTGCTATGTAAACAGTTGAACTTTTCTGTGTTATTGTTTTTCACATAAACACATTTATGCAACTTTACATCGACCTTTGTATGACTTTTATGCAGTTTGTTGCAGTTAAACTTAAGGATTTTTTTTGTATTTTTTGTAGTTTACCTGCTTTACTCCTCTGTGAAACTCTGCAGAGTTGATGTCCACCTCAAAGTAAAGCTCAATCAGGAGCGTTATGACTCTACACCGGATCCAGGTGAGCGGGTCCGGGATGCCCACCACAGAGATGTGGGGCTGGGATCCGGGGCTCCCCGGCGGCTCCTCGGCTCCTGCCCGGGAGCTGAACAGTCTGCATTTCCCCCCGGCAAACACGAACTTCCGCCTGGAGCATCTCTGCCCGGGTTCGGTGCTTAAAGGACGCCCAGGACCCGAACACCATCTCCCCCGCTGTTGGCACCGGAACGCCGGGTCCCTGTTGCAGATGGAGCCGCTGCTCCAGGCCTGAGCCCCGGCTGCGAGGCCGCGGAGGTCCCGGCGTGCAGCGAGGCCGGCGATCCGCTGCATCGGGCAGCGACTGGAGTCCAGTCACTGGACCAAGAATCGGGTCACTCCCCGCATCCGCCGGTTCTCAGACCGATGGTAACCTTACGCAATTCACCCCATGTTCTACCCATAATGCTTTAGTCAACATGACGCGGACTGTCACTGCTGCTGCATTCAGGTACTGTAGGAAACTCTACAACTGCAACCATATGGAAACTTTTTTAGAAATGTCAGCCCTTGGACTTATTTAGATAACTTTTAACAATACGGAGAAATTCAAGTTATATAAGAAAACATCAATACACTTCAGAGTCTGCATGTAAACAAATTAAAGCTGAAGCACAAAATGCAGTTTTTCTTTGATTAGATTAAATATTTTAGATTAAATATTCAATGTTTTCTACTTGCTTTCTATAGTAAAGACTTGTGCTTTTAGCTTTTGCTTTTCACTTTTATCTCATGGCTCTAAAGGAATGATCTTGTTGACAAAATAAAACCCTTTACAGTTTCTATATTTCTATGGAAAAGAAACCGATGCTTTATGATCCCAAACATTATTAATTTGGGTGATAATTTTGAGTATTGATTTACAGCGCCATTGTACTTCTAAAACATTTTAGACTTTTTGTTTTTACTATAACGAGTCCACGAGTTTTGTTACGAAATTTTAAAGTCCTCCAGGATTGCGTTGCTTGCTCAGTAAAATTATATTTATTTTGTTAAGTAAATGCACCTGTCCTTTATAACTCTCGAACGACACAAATATTTTAAAATCTTTAACTTTTTAGTTGAAGGATTTGAAATAAATAACTGTTCAAATTGAAGGTGTTTCACCAAACGTGTCCAGCAGGGGGAGACAAATACTAATTTATTGGGCTTCACTGGTTCTGTGTTTTTAAAGTTTGTGAAAAGCAGCGGACTAATTTTATGTCGGTCATATCCAGCCGGAACATCTGAAAAAAATAAAACCAGTAGAAAACGGCCAGTAGCCCAAGCTGTTTCTGGCCTCTTGTTTTTGTTTTCTTAAAGATAATTTAAATATAAAACCTGATCAGAGTGATATCGTGTCGATACCAAAACGGTTTCAGCTGTGCGCGCGCACACGGCATAAACACACGATTGATCAACTGATCAATGAATTGACGCGGTTCAGACTGCAGTATTGGAGTAAGTATATAAGATTCACATCATATTTCTTTGACTTTCTAGTGTTTTAATTTACTAATCCCTGATAGATTCATGACAGTTCTCTAAAAATCCTCCATTTAATTAAAGCGGGTTGCCATGTTCTTAAAGCCATTATATGTTCTCCATTTTTGTTAGCACGTCTGCTAAAGATTTGCAGCGAGTTTCTAAAAGTGAGCTTTCCACATTTTATTACCTCCGTCCTCACTTTCCTTAACAGCGAGATAAAATAGGCCCGAATCCAAACTCTTCTCCAAACATGGAGAAGCAGCGTTCAGCTTCTATACACCACAAATCTGGAGCAAACTTTCAGAAAACTGCAAAACAGCTGAAACACAGAGTTCCTTTAAATGCTCAGAGCTGCTTCTGAACCATAATAAATTCAACATTGACTCACAGATTCAATGGGTTTGATAATGGCACTCCTCAAAATGTAATCTGGTTTCTCAAATGTTGACTTTATGTTGTTTTTATGACTTTTTATTCTTGTGTTTTTATGATGTAACACAATTTGAAACTGCCTTGTTGCTGAAATGTGTGATTGATCAATGATTTTTTTTTGGCAGAGTTTCAGTGTTAAACTCCGTCATTATTGCTCTTCCTGAAATACAAATGTAGTCTTTCCCATTTTGAAGAGTAGCCAAGGGAAAAGTTCTTCTGTGTCCCATCATGCATTAAGTATTAGACGTTTAAAAAAAGTAAAAATAAATAAATAAATAAAAATCCTCTAACCGTCTTTATTTTGTAAAAATTGTTTTGTGTAAAACAATAACTCAATATTCTCCCACTGAATAAATGCAGTCAAATTAAAAGCGGTATTTTAATCTATTGTGGTCTTTTATTAAGACTTTAAGTGAACGTCCATCTCGAGCAGCTGCGTGTTTCTCGTTTCCTTTCCGCTGCCGCTGAGTGGCGCTGTTGTCCACATTAAGAGCCTCTGGGTCACAACAGGGTTGAAGATATTCAGGGGAAAACCTCCAAAGTGTGCGATGCAGGTTCGTTTGAACACTGGGCCTGGGTTTGTGCAGCAATCATGTGTGCAGGCAGTGGCAAATTTAAACATTCCTGAATTTATTTGTATATTTTTGGTCGCGGTGGGATTTGTCTGAAGGCTCCCACACATCCGTACCGACTTGTTTTACACCATATCAAATTGGTTGAATAATTTAAAAAGTCTAGACGGAGAACACACTAAAAAGAGACTTAGAAAATCATCGCCCCGTTTAAAATATGCTTTTTTTTGTTACATTTTTTCAGTGTAGGGATTAAAATTCCAACAAAAAGGAAAGAGATGCAGCTTTAAATACTCACAAAAATATTAAGAAAGTCATAAAAACGTCTATTTCTGAAAACAAGTGTAGAGGTTGGATAAATTTGATCAGTAGAGTTGAAATGTTTCTTACCTCTTTCATGGAAGACCTTAAAAAGTACATTTTAGTCGTCATTGTGAGGGGTTTTTAGAAGAACTCTGTGCTGGTGAGGACTGCATTTTTTAAATCTGAAAATATGTTGATTTTGTAAATTCAAATGTAGTCTGGGCTACAGGTATTGGTTTTTGTGGGAGCTGGAAGGGAGCCTCACAAAATAGCAGGCACAGGTGTTGATCAGGATAAAAAGAAAGAAAGAAAGAAAGAGACGAATAAGATTTAAATTGTGGTTGCTGAATGAATCTGGCATTTCTATATTTAAATGGAATAACAAAGTTTGGAGGAAAATCATATTTTCTTTGTTTTTTTTTTTCACTCAAAGTGAGGGTTAATAATTAAACTTCAGCGACAACTAACAAAAGGTAATTAGCTCCAAAATGTTCTTAGTAATAGTTTCTGCCTACAAATTATCTTATAACCTGTTTTTTTTATTTTTTAAACCATGCATAAATTAAAAAAAAAAGAAACAAAATTTATTATTCATCTGAGATGTGATTAATATGCAAAATTATGCAAATTAAGATGGAATTAGGCTCCAATTCTCTGGTGGAATTTTCCATTATAATTTAATACAAAGTAACAGAGTAATTGGTGTCACGTGTAATTACGGTTACTCAAGTGCACTTTCAGGCATGCAAATGATTTGCTATATGTTGGTTATCCTATGCAAATGCACCATGTGGTGTTTTAACAAGTCGAGGAAAGCACAATGGCTACCCAGCGGGTTTGGAGCCACGCAAACACACCAGGATGTATATTTTAAATGAGACACGGTGGAAAACTTTGAAGTGCCCGGATTATCACCACGACGCAGACTTTCATCTATCCCCAATCGATTAGTGAGAGGAAGCTGGGCTAGGTTAGTGTTTTTTGGGAGGGTTGGAGGAGACTTGGAGTTAAACTGTTGCTTCAGTTCGCCACGCTGCCTCAACCTCGGCTCTTCTTCTGTGTCTTCATTATGAGTGTTTGATCAGTGATGCTGCAAATGTCAACGGCGAGCAGGAAAACGTGTCGGGTAATTACGGCGTGACAAACTTTCCAGGGGCAGAGAGACTAAACCTGATTATGTAACTGATATCTGTTCAGATCGGACGAAGTCCTGGGAAAACGCTCAGAGGAAAAACAAATTTAAAAAAAATTCCTACTTGGGAGGCAAATTGATTTTAAATTGTTACAGGGCTGGTTTACATGTCCTGACATCTTGGTTTTCTCTCCACCACACACACACACACACCCCTACACTCTGCTATCTGTCTTGTTATGATCAATGCTCTCAACAAAGACATCCTCCCTCCCTCCTCGTCTCCCTCCTCGCCCCCCGCCAGCCGCCTCACCCGTCCTCTCCGCCTCCACTCTGTGTGTCTGCCTGCATGCACAACTCTCTCAAAGAACATAATCCCTCAACAAAATGGAAACACAAAGGAAACTTGAGCTCAATCCTATAAACGCACGGACACAGCACACAATGCCTCCTCCCACCCGTCCCCCCACCTCAAACTGCCTCCCCAACAGCCATAAATGCCCCAAGGCTCAGATCAGGATATATCAGGATTCTTCTCCTCCTCCTACATCCATCCATCCATCCATCCATCCTGGTTTCGACTCTCTTCCTGCCTCTGCTGTAAATGTCCCATCATCTCTCATTCCTCCACATCACTAAGAGTGATGAGAGTCTCTTATTTAGAAACAAAAAGCCATCGTTGTTGAGTAAAAGGTAAATCTAGATACTTTAATACGGCGGAAAATTAGAGCCACAATAAAATAAAATGAGCAAAAATAAGAGAATAAAGTCATAATGTTATGAAAAGAATAATCATAGTGTTATGAGAATAAAGTCGAAATAACACGAGAAGTCATAATTTTTGAGAATAAAATCATGTGAATGTGAATGAAGTCGAAATAATACGAGAATAACGTCATACTATTACGAAAATGATGGGATGGAGAATAAATTCATACTATGAGAATAAAGTTGCATGTGAATAATGTCAAAGTAATATAAAAATAAAGTCATAATAGTCATAATATATCCAGAATAAAGTTATACTATTACTAGGACATAGTTGTACGAAGATAAAGTCAAAATAATGAGAGAATAAACTCTTACAAGAATAAAGTCATACTATTGCAAATATAGTTATAAGAAATTAAAGTTGAAGTAATACGAGGATAAAGCGCATCAGAATAAAGTCAAAATAATACATGGATAAAATCATACTATTACAAATAAAGCCGTAGAAGAACAAAGTGGTAAAATTATGAGGATAAAGTCGCAATACTACAACTTTATCGTCATAAAATTATTACTTTAATCTCAAAATATTATGACTATTCTCATTTTATTGGGACGTCTTGTAATATTCTGACTTTATTCTTGTAATTTATGCTTTCTTAGTATGGCCCTAATACTCTCTACTTCAAGATTGATGACAAAATGTTTTATTTTAATTAAATTAATGCTGTAAATGCATTATGCAGAGCAGTGCTTCTCTGACTTGTCATAAAAGTCATAACACTAAACTAGGTACCGTTTAGTTTATCTTTTATTGTGAAAAATTTCTTATAACAATTTTGATTTATTGCCGTCATGATAAATTTAAAATAAAAAAGCAAGTGTGATCAGAAATTATATCTTTGCTATTTTTTAAAAATTGTTACTTCCATAAGAGCATCAATAAATATCAATAAATTCAAAAATTTGATTAAATGCAGTTACTGTGTGCAGGTTAGTGATATAAACCACATTTCATTAAGTCAGTGGCATCCTGTGGAAATGTTTTTTAAGAACAATATTCGTGTTTTTGGCAAAGTCAGATATAGTTACCTAAAAAAGAAGCAACATATATACACTTTTATCATAATCTTTATTATAATTACCACAAAATATCACAATTAGCAACTCCATGTCACCCACCCCTACACCAAACAAAGTTTTCTTTCAAAATCCAACTCAGATAAATATACTTTTTTTATCTGGTGCATTTCCCCTCACCAACCTGTTGCAGTGCCGCCCTGGGCGGCTGCCCATATCAAAAATATGTTTTGGGATCACTCCATCATTACTTTCCCCCTGGTGTCTTTATCTCATATTATTTATTTTTCTTAGAGCCTGGCAGTGCACTTTCTTTAAATGCCCACAAATAGTCAATTTACTTTCAGTTTCAAGCATCTGGCATCCTGAGGTGAGTAAATTAAACCAAATTGGGTCACTGATTTGTGGAAGTTGCAGTGTTGATGGGAAAGCTTTTCCAAAATTTTCTCAAATTGTGAATAATTTCAAATCAGAAGTAAAGCAAGAGGAATATTTCTCTGACTGACAGACATCGTCAGACACAAATCAAGAGGCAGGTGTGACATGAGCTTTAGTTTTCCAGAAAAGAGGTAAAGCAGTAATAATAGGGATGTTGTGTTTTCTTCATGAAGACAAAACAGAGAAAAGAAATGTTCTTTTCCAGCAGTTTGAGTTGAAAGATGCTGTTTTCTATTTTTACTCTCCAAAAATAAACAGTTTATTTGCCCGTCTGACAGTTTGTATCTAATTAAACTTACATACAAACTTTCACATGTAAAAATGTATAATTTCTAAAAGTGAGTAAGTTCATTTAGAAAGCAGAGACGAACGGATGGATAATTTTAACATTTCGGTTTGCTTGTTTGGAGCTTGTTGATTTTTTTGATGAAGTCAATTTATCAACTTCAAGGGAAATAAAATCTGCTCTTGTTTACACTGGGTGTTCTGGTAATGTTCTTTACTTTTAGTTTTCACCTGAAACAAATATCCGTGTGTTTGAACGATTCATCTTTTAGCGGCTCCTACAGACTAGCGGCAGCAGCAGTTAGCAAGCACCTGATAAAACGGCTGTAAACGGCATGATGGAGGAGTATTGTTGTGAAGCTCGCCAAGAGTAGGAGCTTTTAAAGAGACAGACAACCAATTGCAAAGTCAAATGACTTTGAAGTTATGTTTGACATATGCAGCATTTTTATAAAAACTGAATGTAATAGTTACTTATTTGCACTATGTGCCTTGAAAATACAAAATACCGCCCGTTTAATTATCTTTAAAGCAACACAGATGTTAAAAAAAGGAAAATAAGAATGTAAAAACTGTTAAAGATCGGGCTAAAGTTTACAACTTTTTTCTCATTAGCTGTCCTGACTCCATTTGGTCCTTACCTGGTCTTCACCAAAAGTCACAGTAAAACTCATACAGTACAATTATATGACTTATATAGAGAAAAGGTTTTTATTAATCAGATTTTAAAGGAGAATCATGTAAAAGAAAAACCTACTGATGACTCGGCAAGAAAATATTTTAGTAGTTTGTGTAGCAATACCAACTTTGTTCAGTTTAGAAAATATTAAATATTAAAAACTGACTCTACTCTGATGGGCGTTTGCTGTAGGAACGGTACTTTACTATACTTTAATCTATCGAACTTTTAAAAAATGCCTATACAAACAATAAAAACACTTCAGTTTCTGGTCTTTCTACAACATTTTATCCAAAACTTTGCAACCTGATTTCTTTAAGTTGAACACGAATTAATTTAAAGATGTTAAGGTTTTTAAAAAAAAAAATGTATTTATGAAAGTAAAAGTTGAACTGGTTTTATCAACTGTAGAAGAGGGAAAGTTAAAATCCAAGAGGAAATGACTACAGTTTGGTAGGTTGTTTTGTAAAGTTTTTAGTATATCTTAAATTTGTGGTTAGTTGGTAAATAGTTGTTTAAAACTTGCACCCCAAAATAAAAGGTTTATTAAAAGGTTTTTCAGCTTTTTTTCTTCCTGGAGCTCAACATGTTTCTCTTTTATGTCTTAAACGTTAACGGCTCTGATAAATAAAATAAATGCTGAATGCTCAAACTAAAGGAATCAGAACTTTGCTTTGTAGTTGAACAAAAATTAAAGAATCGCTACTCAGACATTTTTAATCATCAAAGAGAGTTTGGGATTTCCACCTTTTGGGTTGAAACTGTTTTTTTTTTTACTTTCTTACCCGGTAAAATGTTTTCTTTGTATTTATCGACCGATATACCTTTTGGTAAATCCCCGCTTTTTCTTTTGGTGTTTTGTGTAAAACCTCAGCTGAGTAATGTGACCAAATTTAATCGATTTGAAGCCATACGCTGTCATATTTAGACAGGAGAGTTCTCTGAGGTGTAACAGCTGTAATTTTATTGTTTGTCAAAGCAACAATGGGTGAAAAAATATGCTGACTTTGTATTTGATGCTGTTTTTGAGGCGGCGCTCTGCAACCATTTGTGGTATCGCAACGTTAAGGCACATCCTGACTGGTGCAGAGCTGATGCAGAGTAGCGGGCTTGCAGACGCTCAGGCCATCAGAGCTGACTAATCAAAGCAGATTAGGCTCATTGGCGCCGTCCTATTAGCTTCTGGTTTTACGAGAAAGCCGGAAACATTTACAGGAACCCCGAGCTGTTGGTTCGAAACATGTCAGCGAGTGATGTTATTACTCTGAAAATCACCCGACTTCCTCGTTTGATCCTGTTTGGCCACAAGAGGACTTTTTTTTTTCTTTTCTTCAGTGTGTGAACTTAAAGATGCGAGGTGCGGCTCCGACTCTTTGCACAGGGCGACAAAGCAGCAAACTCTGGAACCACTTATCAGTTCATTTTTGTCTGACCTCACTACGCTAATCTTGCATTTGCAAACTCCCTGCGGCTTTAATTTGATTATACTTCATCGCATGTGGTGAATAAGTGAACTGAAGATGGCTTGTGGCTTCGCTAATGTAGGTCACCAACAAGTTTCCATGATAGTTTAAACTGTTGTGCACCCGTTTATTTTCTGTGCAGCTCCAGCAAAACTGATCCCCGATGTTTGCCCAGTGGATCGGTAAAGCTGGAGGTCAAAGGTCGACCTGAGCTACTGCTGCTGCTTGTGGGGGGTTCATGTGAATGTGGGTTCCTCTCTCCGCCCCCGTCTTCTCCTCCGGCTCCGTTCTTTGGGAAGGTGAGGCAAGCTCTCCCCCCTCCCATCCTTCTCTTCCCCCAACATGCTGATTAAATCAAACCTACACGGGGCAAAAGCGAGATAACGCAGACAAAGTAGGCCGCCTTCGCTCGCTGTCACAGGAAGAGGAAGTGCCCTGGTGTGCCTTCACCTGTGCTCGGTGCCTCGCTGGCGACGCCGCTACAACCCGTTGCACAGCTGGAGACGAGACGGCGGGTGCGTTAGATCACAGAGCAGAGACGTACGCGTGTCTTCCTGCGTCTGTCGGCGCGTTGAGTGACCGACCGTCTGAGGCCTGAGAACAAAAGATGAGCAGAAACGGAGGGGAAAAAAAACGCTCTTCATGCACCTCGTTAATCCAAATAACCCACATTTGATTCCCTAAAAAAAGAGATTTGTTTGAATTTTGTTCACACATGTCTCTAAACCCAAATGAATTTGGACATTTAGCCACCAAAGTGAAGGAAAGAAAACAGCTTTGGGTTATTTTATATATTTTCCCCACATTTATCTTGCCAATTCCCTCAAACATCAGAGGTGTGGAATGGCGAGTCCTTCGCTATAAATTCTATAAATGTCTGGTCTCTTTTCATGGATTACCGTCATTTGCCATCCACTATTGTAAGCGCCTGCCAGGCTGGCTTGGCATTTCTGGGCCCGTGTTTCCAACCTTGATACATTTGCCAAATGAATATTTGAAACCGTAATTAAATTTATCCCACCTCTACACCTTCTGTAAGATGGCCACCTTGCACATTCCTCACAAGAAATATTTCAGCTATTTTCTAACGTGTGTCTAAAAGGAAAAATGGAGCGTTTTGACATTTTAATGATTTGAAAATGAGGGCTTTTTTTGTGTCACAGAAATAAATCTGATTTTAGGACACTTAAAAATGGCCATTCTTGCCTATTCAGACGTAAATACTCTTGAGAGGGGCTTTAAGATCCCCCTCTGGCTCCAAGCAGAAACTCCATAAAATGTCAGTAAATATTCCAAAAATTTTGGCATATAAAACGATGCCAGGATCGAATGCATTAAGCTGCTTTTGACAGACAAGTTACCGTTTCAAGACAACGAAGAGAAGGCGTTTAAAATCAGCTTTAACGTGGTTAAATAAAAAACTGCTCCCAGCTAAACATCTGCGGAAACCTTAATGTTTCTCACCTTTAAAACCAGAAACTTCTCACAATTTATAAACAAAAATGTACAGAATATGAAGAGGTGTTAAGAAGTTTACACTCATCATCATGATTTTAAGCTTTTATGCAAAAACTAAAAATCTTACCAAGTATCTTTTGTTTAGTTTATAGTCCAAATATCTGAAATAAGACAAAAATAACTTACAATTTGTGCAGCTGCCGAGTCGGATAATAATCAGAAGGTTGATGCAATACTGCAAAAACACAAAATATTACCAAGTTTTTTGGTTTTGTTTCTAGTACAAAAATCTTGTTGCACTTGAAATAAGACAAAACTGACTTACAAGAAATTTTTCAGCAAGATATACGAGCTTGTTTTAAGTCAATAATTCCTTAATTTTGATTAAAATAAAAGTACTAATTCCACTAGCAAATTGTTTCGCATAGAAAACCTATTTTTATGTATATTTGAGACCAATGTCCAGTTGTTAAGCCAAACTGTTCAATATTTAACCATCTGACTTGAAGTGACACCTGCAGATAAAAAAAACAAACCAGAAACTATTAACTTTTGGAGATCACCAGTATCTCTGTCCGTAGTGAAGCCAGTTTTACGTCACCAGGGACAAGAGAAAGTGCTGTCGCAAAACAAACCCAACTTCACCAAACCTGACTAAAGTGTACAGTTGTTTCTTAGGACAAACCAAAGTTTTATAGTCAGAAAAGACAACAGTAGAGGTCCTGCCACTAGTGGAGGGGCTAAAGAGCGTTTGGGATTTGATTGGGGGCCGAAAATTGCAACATCTGTTACATTTTCAGCTGCTGTAGTTCACTTTCACACCGCACTGTCAAATAAACCAAACTCTTTGAAAAACCTGTTCCCATCCTCGCTTCTGGTGGCGCTGCACCAAGAACTACTGATGGAAATGACTGAAAAACCTCAGAAGAAGACATGAGCGCAACTTCCTTCTTCACAACTTGTAATCAAAAGTGGAGCGGCGTCAGATTTTAGCGGTTGCACGATTTCTCTTTTGTCTTCGGTAAAAGACCACGAGCCATTTCTCCTGTTAGCATTAGACTCTCGTGTTTGCTTTGTTTTTACCCAGAATGCCCTGCGCTTTAGTCCACTTCCTGGTTTTGCTGTTCACATTTGCATTCAAACCGCACCAGAGTTTACCTAAATCGACCTGAGACCGAGGTTTGTTTTGGTTCACACCTCCACAAAAACAAATCTGACTTTCTAGGCAACTTGAATTCGATTTAAGCAGACCAAACAGGGCTGGTGTGAATGCACCATTAGTGGAAGATAATGGATGCATGGAAAAGACAATGATTAAGTTATCTGACAAGATGAGTGTGTATACAAGTCAAAGAAAACCAAATGTATGAAACCTGGTGGTAACTGGCTGTTTTTTATAATGCAACGATTCAAAATGTTCATCAGGACTAAAAACTTCAGCTAACATTTACTTCAGTTCTGCTGACTGAGACTAAGTGTGTTTAAAATGGGTCAGTTTCAGGAAACAAATGAATTTAAATGGGCATCAAGAACTTTTCTGAGAAATCCAGCCAGCAATAAACGGAAAGTTTCTGTTTGACTATAAAAAATGTGTTAGAGGTGAAAATCATAAACCCACTCGTTACTGTGGGTGTGTGTTTATATGTTAGAGTCTGAACACTTAATCTTGATCGCATGTAAAGCAAATTCTAATGGTCATTTAAGTTTTCTTGTTTTAAATGTTCAATCAAGTTGTTTGTTGCACACATTTTCCAGCATACAAAATTAAATCAGCGTACTTTACATGCAAAGCTAACACTTTTAAAGTAACTTTGCATTAAAAATGTCATTATTTACCAAATGACACTTCATGACCACAGTAATAAACATTCATAAAAACTCCTTAATGTTTATGACAATATCATACCAGTCTTATTCACACCCCTTCAAATAAAGTGTCACCTAAAATCTTTAGATTTGTCATACGTAAACACATATATTTTATAATTTGTATGTTTGTCTATTTAGTTTTTAGACACATAGTGACTCATACATAAGTGGTGTTGAGGTTTATGACCAGTTAAAGCAGGTCCAGAGTCCTTTATTTCCAGAAGAGCTGATTCTTTTTGCCGCTGCTGTCCTCCCTCTGAAGCCTCTTAGTTACACTTTGAAGGAGCCCACTCCTGATAATTAAAATCCCAGAGACTCCCAATGATTACCGGCGGTTTGCCTGCACTTTTCAGTTGCACTTGTGGTGACATAATTCATTAGTGTTTGTACAAAGAAGTGATTTAGAGTCTTTAAAGTGCTCCTCCATGCAGAATAACTATTAAAGCAGCCATATGCACGTACACTCTGAGCGTTAAACGGTTTGTTGAAGTCAGTCAGGGTACAAGAGATGATAAACATAAATTATGACTAATACACTGCACCAGTGGCTTTTTGAGAAGGAGAAAAAAACCCACTGACATAGGGAAGGCACTTTGGATTTGCGCCCCCTCCTTCGTCTGTGTTTGCTGAAGCGAGGATGTAGGAAGCCCAACACAAATGGCGCGGGCATCACCTTGAATATTCAGATGGGTAAGCTAATTGTTTCTGCCTGGATACGCTGTTGTCATTACCTGGCTTCACTTCTGAGTTCCCTGAAGGCGACGCAGATTGCCTTTTGTCTTTATTCACCTCCATTAAAAAGTTTCAGAGCGCACAACGAGACTTAACCATCCCAATAAATGTTATTTCTTCTGCTCCAACAACCTGCGGTTCGCGTGCAAAGTGCAAACCAGTCTGCAGTTTTTCTGACAAACACCAACAACGAGGAGAAGGTGATTTTTCCCACGTAACAGCTGGTGCAAATGATCAAATTTTCAGCCACATTTACACCACTGTTGTCACTTTGGGGAGGCTCAGTACTTTTTGTTTCCTGTCTTTGATCACACATTAAATAAGATTAAATTAATTCCTGCTTTCATTTCAGTGAAGTTTCAGCTTTTATTCTTCTGAAAGTGGAATATTTCACTTCTTGGATGAATTTATATCTGTCAGAAATGATCACAGTTGAGTATTTTCTAACCCTCTGCAGCTGCCGAGTCAGATAATAATCAGAAGACTGACACAACATTGCAAAAAATTTTAATTTTACCTGTTTTTTTTGTCTCGTAACACTTGAAATAAGACAAAACTAACTTACAAGTAACTTTACAGTTACATAAATTAGCTTGTTTTAAGTCAATTAATCCTAAATATTGACGGAAAAGTACTAGTTACATTGGCAGATTATTTCACTTATAAAATGGGAAAAATTTATTTATAAGTGAAATAATCTGACAGTGAAACTAACACTTTGTAATCAATTTTAAGGAATTAATTACTCAAAAGATATTAATTTTCACCTGTTAATGATGCATTCAACATCTTAAATTTAATAACACTGCAAAATACAAAATCTTATCAACTATATGTTTGTCTAGGTTCTAGTGCAAAAGTCTTATTATACTTGAAATAAGACAAAATTAACTTACAAGTCACTTTTGAAGAAGATGTTGGAGCTTGTTTTAAGTAGATAATTTCTTAATATTGATGAAAAAGTTCTAGACTATTTCACTTATAGCAAGACATTTTCCCCATTTTATAAGTGAATTAATTTGACAGTGGACCTAATACTTTTTCATCAATACTGAGAAATTATTTATGAAACTCAAGCTCCAATATCTTGCTCAAAAGTGACTTGCAAATTAATTTTGTCCTGTTTCAAGTATAATACAACATTTACAATGGAAACTAGGCAAACGTATACTTGGTAAGATTTTGTATTTTTACGTGTAACTATATTTAATAGGTTAACAATTCAAAATTAATATGTTTTAAGTAATTAATCCCTTAGAATTGATTAAAAAGTACATGTTCCACTAGCAGATTGTTTCAAATAGAACATGGGAAAAATCTCTTGTTATAAGTGAAATAATCTGCCAGTGGAACTAAAACTTTTTAATGAATTTGAAGAAATTATTGTTACCTGTAAGTTAGTTCTGTCTTATTTCGAGATATTTGCATTATAACGAGACAAAAACTCACTTTTTTTCCCCCAGTGAAATAATTATGAGCTGCAGCTTTTATATTTAACAAATGCTAATTGTGCCTAATTATTTATTCTCTTTGCCACTGCTCTTGACCTTTCGTCCGCCTCTTTTCCCACCCATTTGCAAGAAGTATGACGGCCTCCCCCAACACATTCATCACTTTGTTTCCCCTTTTTGTTCTGTGTTTTTTAAGGAAACCGCAGGAATTATTAGCAGCTTAGCATCGAGAGGCCTCTAAGTAGCTCTCGGGGTGTAAGCCTCCCTCCCAAGTCAAGGCCAACAGCACTCCCAACCTCCTTTTCAGTCATAATGTACACCTCAGCAGGGACATGCTGTGATCCCTCACTTCTCCATGCTAAATAATCATTTTCATTCTTACATTCTGGTTTTCCATTCACGTAAATCCACTTTCCTGAAAAAAAAAAAAGCACAACAAAAACTCCCTGAAAACATTAACATGCTGTTAGACAATAGTCCTCAGAAAGGATGAATCAGCAGATGATTCCCAATTCCATACACACAACAGGGGATTGTATTCAGGCTAAATGCGTGTGTGTGTGGGTGTGTGTGCGTGCGTGCGTGGGTGTGTGGGGGTGTGTGTGTGTGTGTGTTGGAGTGGGTGAAGGGGAGCTTCTAGCAGCAAAAAATCCCAAACCCAGAGCTGTGTGATCTGTGGGAAAGCCAAAGCGCGAATGCAGAGCACCTCGCCCGAGTCTCCAGACGGCCTGATTTGGGAACGCCGTGAAATCCGTGGCACCTCTCCTGGCTTCCTGGCTGAACGGCTGCCATATCTTGTGATGGACTGAGGCAGGAGAGAGCGAAGCAGCCAGGGATGAATACGGCTTAATCTTTACCCAGACCACATGTGTGTGCATGATAACATGGTTGCTTTCTTCCTGCGCAGGGTTATTCTCCGCCAGCTGCCAGGTTAGCTGCCGCGCACAGCCGTGTTTCGCTGCGATATTTGCCCGCTGTAAAAGGAAGTATTGCACCTAAGGTGGGGGCTAATGCATGTTTTTGGAATTGGTGGTAATTCCTGACACATTTCGAGAGACAGATAGGGTGTCTTATAGCAAATGACAATATATGTAAAGACACCTAACTCCCCCCATCCTCCTCTTTTAGTTCCTAATATTTTATTGTGAGGAGCCTCATTGCATCGGAGATGAAGGTTATTTTTATATTTAAATGGCAGCATTGTGATCAAAAGTAGCAACACATGGAAATACCTAAAAATGCACAACTAATGTGGGACTCTGGGAAAACGCTGCTGAGAAAACATCACGCTCACTTCCTAATTTAGATCCAAATATCTGTGCTGAATGTGCAGTGATTTTGATGAACTTACAGAAAACAAAGCAAATTAAAGCAGCTTTATCCTCACTGATATGAAGATATTTTTATCTGTGCTTATGCTGCAAGCAGCTGCTCTTCATCCATACGTTTTTATTTTTTTATGCACTCAAAGCAGCTTGGTGTAAAATTTCTCTCCCTCTCTCTCTCTCGCGTGTAAACTTCCTCCTCCTTCTCCTCCACTCATCTGGCCGGCTGCACAAAGCCCATTTATTATGATTGCATTATCATAAATGATTTTATAACATCTGCTTGTCGATAATTATCGCGCAAATCCCGAGCCCCCTGACCTGTGCTCTGGATGAACCCCAGGTGTAAGGCAGACTCGGGCTAATGAGTGGCTCCGCGACGGCACGTTGTCCTCACATCAGTGCACATGAGCACTTCTGTCGCGCGCCCTGATATTAGCCTGAAAATGGAGGGAAAACGCATTAATGAAAAGTGTAGCATTGAATAAAATTACGGCTGTAAGGAAATGAGCATGAGATTTTCTGGGATTGTTTTCCTGTAAAGTTCTCAGTTATGCCTTAAAGTTGGTATCAGTTCTCTCTGGGTACTCTGATTTCCTCTTATACTGTGTATAAGAGTAAAGCCAAAAACACGACTGTTATGTTAACTTGTTTTTCTAAATTAATTTCGAAAGACAACAAAAAGTGAAACATTTATTTGGAAGAACATGAACATCTCGTAACACCTTTTTGAAGTTTGACCTATTATGCAAAATTCACTTTTTGTACATTATTATTCTTCCATTTTTAGGCTGTTTAATAAAAACAACCTAAAAGCCAAATTGTTTTGGGCAATAAGTTAATGGTTTTCGTTTTGGTCCCTGGAAAATGAAATGTTTAAAAAACTACCGGAATGCAATGTCAAAAATCAGCAGGCATTGCCCCTCACCTAGCAACCCCAGTGAAGCTCAACACGTTACCTAGCAACCCCATAATTCCACCCTGTTACCTAGCAACCCAAGTGGAGCTCCAGCACATTTGGTCGGCTAATTTACATTCTGAACAATGGCTGCTGGAAAGCCCAAAGTGTTTCCATGTTGACTTATTATCCAGAAACCACTTGCAGCATTCTTGTTGGTTGTGCAGGAGGCTCTATTTCTGCTTTTCAAGCAGAAGTAGAGCTTCTGCTTCTGCAAACAGATGTACGAATCTGTTTGCAGCAATTTATACAGTAGGTGGTGAAAAGGCCCTTACAGAAAAGTTCTTGGTTAAAATGATGTGTGAAAGTTTCACATGGATGACAGACATGAAACAAGATGACTAAAATGGTTCTTTTGAAATGTATTTTTTGGGTGACAACAGACGTATGTTGACATATTTCATACTTTGATTCTCATATGTAGTTAATGAATTTGTCTGTTGATATTTAAAATCTGCAAACCATGCAAACAAATCTCAGAAGGTTTCGCTATACATCACGGAATACATCAAGACATCCTTTCACCTTTAACAAATATAGGAAGTTATGATTATTTGTGAACTGATTTTTTTTTTTTATCTATGTATATTTAGCTGCACAGTTGGTAGCTGTTGCATATTTATGCTGTTTTTTTTGTAAGTTTGTCTTTTTTTTGGTATAAGTAAATACAGCTAAATTTTGATTCTTAGATGAAAAATGTTTTTTTATTTTTTTTTATTTTACTTGGTTGTTCATACCAGGATAACGCTTTGGTGTGAACGGTTCACGTCCCCAAAGCGACCCGCATGCGCAGAAGAAAAGAACGTTGACGTCACACAGCAGCGCACTGTTTACGGAAGTAATAATGGAGGGAGCTGCTCATGGATGATTTTAAAGTTTGTTCAGCAACTTTAAAAGCCGACAGTATCGTCACAAGATCATAACATAACGAACAAAGCTTAAAAAAAGAAGGAGAGAAGAAAAGAAAGAAGGCTTAGCTAGTAGCAGTGTCTTTTAGCGGAGCATCGGCTGCAACTTCTGCAGGTAAGTCTGTTTGAACGTGCAGTCAGAGTGTGATGCGCTTCAGTGACAGATTTCTTTCATAAGTTCATAATAATAATTGTAAGTTATTGTTTACGTTCTGATTTACCAGGTATGGTTTCTTCTGGTGCAAAAATGATGAATATCTAGCGTTAATGACGTGAAAGTCAGATAAAATGAGATTGTTCAGACTCAAAACAATCGGATCCGTATTATTACCGAAATGGCACACAGTGGATTTTTTTTGGGAAATAGGGACAGTTCAGATGAAAAATAAAATCTGGTTTTGGGTCCCATTTACCTGCTGTTTTTCTGTCTAAAGAGGCAGGAGTTTCCCAAATTATTGTCTCCCATAATCGCCACATCATTTTAGATCCATTTTCAGATTTCGGCAGAGAAAAATCGGATCTAAAAAAATATAATAATACAAAATGTGTAACAATAAAAACAACTCGCAGTGCTTCAGTTGCACAGGCCCACGTTACAAACCTTAACTCAAGTGTTTGAAGCCTCTGAAGTGCTTCACTTTCTCCACAAGTGTGTTTTTCTCTCCGAACAGTGGTGTTGTTGTTTCAAAGCAGACACAAGAGCATCAGACTCGTCCTAATTGAAAAGTTAATTAACTTTTTGAAGGCATCAGCTGTCATTTCTGCACGTCAGACTCTGCTTGAGCTCCCCTGAGACCAACTTCATATCAGGCTTGACGGCTGGGAACCTTCGCTGGGCTACGAGGGAACATTTGGTCATTGAAAGTACCATTGATAGAGTATTGTTTAATTAAAGTCAAATTAGGAGAACTGTATGCAGAATTTAACTTCTGTTGAAAACAGAGTGCAACTTGCATAATCAAACTTTTCATTATCGTGTTCTGCCTCCTGAGGTCTCGCCATGATTTTGCTACACACCGTTTTCTGGTAACACAAATTACCAACAATACTTATAATTTACAGCACAGTTATTTTTCATTTTTACTCGCTTCAATTTGCCTCAGTTGACTGGGTTTTAGACTAAGTAATGGGTCCAGTTCAGCATGTATTTATTTGATTGAAGTGATAAAATATGTTTAAAATAGTGTTGTCAATGCATGTGATTAATCTGAAAGTTTTAACGTGTTAATATTACTAATTGCAGATTACTTTAACTACTTATTTTGACCTAACATCTGAGAAATTTTTTCAGCTGTCTTTTGTTGTGTTGCCAGCCGGCGGATGCACATCGACCTGTACGAGCTCAAAGTTTTACATGCACAAACACTGTTAGTCCCTCGGCGCACAAGTGCCATGGGAAATGAATGGAGAGAGACATTTTCTCAATTAACGTTACTTCCTTTGAATATGCCTAAATATAAAAACATCAGACTTCTCAGACATGTTCGGTTTGAGACAATAAAACATTTTCTTAAACATTTTATGAAATCATCCACACAGAGGCGATTTTTGATGTGGGCAGCTGCCTGGGATGGTATCAGTAAACGGGGGGGACACCCAAGAACCAAAAAATAAAATATATTTAATCTGTCAGCTGGGTCCTGAACAAGTTTGATTCTACTTGTAGAGGTAAGTAGCTATAATGTCTCTTAAAAAGTGGAAATAATCCATCTTCTTGGGAACAATCTGTGACCTTGGTAACCAGATGATCTCTTAAATAAAGCATATTAATATTCAATATTTGGATTTATTCAGGGAAAGCATAGAAAACGATATAAAGACAGAGAGAATGTAAGTTTTTATGATTTTATTAAAGCAACAGATTCTTTAATAGTCAAACTCTAAAACACTGAAGTCAGGCTTTAAGTTTGACTCTCCTGTGTCTCATTTTCATAAAAATATTGCAGGAGATGACAATTACTATATTTACTTACAGTAGGCTAAATTAGTAGAGAAATTACTTTGAATCAAAAAGTGGTAACTTTCCAAAATGTTAGACTTGAAAAGACAAAAACTGCTGACTACTAAAAGGTCAAATGAGAGTCGTGTTACTATGAATAGTCAGTCCCTCATCTACAGTCAATGTGAAGTCAAATTAAATCATCAGGTGAGTCAAGCCAACAGCTAGAGGCAACATCTAAATCAGCTCATTTATCCACCACAATTATTTTTAGTCTCACAATTTGCCTTCTTTTGCAAAGTTTAGAGGATATTTTAGAGATCTAAATTATGCAGAGAGGGAAAAATGATAAAAGAAAATAATATTTTAGCAGCCATTCTGTAAGAAAAATTACAACTTGTTAATGCTGATAAAGTTGTCAGTTTCTTCTAGATAGAAATCACCCTGAATGCTTTGTACTGATGGAAAAACACATTGATCACTGCTAATATGGAACAACTACAGTACAGACCAAAAGTTTGGACACACCTTCTCATTGAATTCAATGAGAAAGTGTGTCCAAACTTTTGGTCTGTACTGTATGTTAACTAAATGAAACCTGGAGATGTAGGTATTATTAATTCAGTGCAGTGCGCCACAGCAAAGGGAAAAACAACGCAGAAAAGCTGTTGACGAACAACTCAAAACCACTTTTTTCTCACCCTCGGTGTTGGCTGCGCTATATGCAGACTCGTTGCCGTAGCAACTGACAACAACGCCACTTTATGTTCCAGGCTTCAACACCAAAATACACTCAAATATTTCCCACACAAAGAACAGACCATTCAGTCTGTTACATCTTTATGTCTTTAGTCTTGATGTTTAGCTGTGGCAGATTAGCTACCGCTGCTATTAGCTAACCTACCAAGGCTAATTAGCTAATTTAAACACCTGCTCTTCTGATGATCTGTCAGAGTTGTTGTGTGGGTCGCCTTTTTTTATTTTTTAGCTGAATCAAAACACACCAAATTCTACAGCACATCTACATGTTAAGTTTGTCAAAGTCAAGCTAGCATAACTGAACTACTTCCCTCTCCCTTGCTATTTTTTCTTAATTAAAAGTTTCCTGACTTTGTTATCTACTGTAGTTGTCATAGTTAAAGCACTGCCTCCCTTTTTCTTTCATATATCAGGCGTACATTTAAGACTTAGAGCGATATATTGATAACTTGACAGCTAAAACCAATGCTAGTTGTTGTTAGCAAGCAGCTTTTTGGCCTCCAGGAGGGAGATGGGGGCGGGATCTTGCGCTCCCTCCGTCACTTTGCAAGGGACTCATACAAGAGAGTTTCCTACACAATTAAAAAATTTAGTTTGTTATGTGGATCTCTAGTAGCCATTGATGAAATAATGGCTACTCTTCCTGGGGTCCACATCATAGCACAAGACATTTATTACAAAAACGTTTACACACACTTAACATAATATTAGAAAAAAAGCATATTAATGTGTAAATGCATAATTATAACACTTAAGTGTTATCTTAGGAAGTTGTGTCAGAAACATAAAACAAAAATAAGCATGACTCTTTTAAATAAATAAAGTACTAAAAAGGTCTCTTTTTGACCCGTTTCAGTCCTGGTTTCACACATTCATGCTGGGTTCAGGCCATTACAGTGAAATAAAAATCGACAAGCAGAGATTCCCACCGTTATCTTGCTGTCTCATTTTTAAGGTTATTCAAAGATAAATCCCTCCATGTTGTTTCCAGGGGTCAGCGCAGGTTTAATTGATTCTCCTTCTCCTTCCGTCTCTTATTAGGGCCTCAGTGCCTCTCCATGGGAACAGCTAATTGGGCCTCCCCTGTGGCCACTTGGGAAAGCAGACAGACGTGGCACGGTAGACACGTTTGCTGGTCCACAGGGACAACACCAGATAAGAGATTCACCACTACTGCGCGGCTCTGGATCGCTTCTTCAGGGACGTCAGTCTTATGTTTCCCTGCTTCGCCATCTGGAGTCCAGATTTACCCAAAAACAGATCAAGACCAAGGAGACGCTAACAACACGATTTCTAGAAAGTGATTTTTATCCCCCTGTAGTTGTAAGGATCCAGTTATGTATGGGAGTTTTGGCTGCTTGAGAATTTCAAAATATTATAAAAAAGCACAGATGTTTAATTTGAATTTCAGTTAAAATCTTTTGCAACAAAAAGATAAAGGTTAACCTGTTAATCTGTTCACTATTCAGATCATCTGCAAGTCCTTTCTGGGTGAAATTATGCAGATTTAACTAAAATCTGATTACATTCAATCATAACTAAGCTGGTCACAAAAAGCAATTAATCACATGATAAATTTAGGATAATTCCTTAATATTGATGAAAAGTAGAGATGCATGATATATTGCCACTAACATCAGTATCAGCTGATATTTGTCATTTTTTAACATATTGGTATTGGTCCAATGAATAAAACCAGGCCAATATTTATTTTTATCTTATTTCCATCTGTTTCTGTTTTTTTTTTCTCCAAACGTGTCAAAACGATGGTGAAATATATATAATATCAGTAAATATCGGTAATATTAACATTGGATTTCGATATCGGTGCATCCCTAATGAAAAGTGATACTTCCACTGAGAGATTATTGAACTTAAAGCAACATTTTCCCATATTGAAAATATTTATGCAGGAATCTTTAATTATTAGAAAAGAAAGGAGAGTTTTATTTTCTAAAGTAAAATTTACAGCATAACTATGAATCATTAAAGTAAAAAATGTTACAATAGGACTATTGTATGGGCTACGCAACCACAATCAAATTTGACAAGGATGGAAACCACAGAAACTGTTTGCTAAAGAAGCTGGTTGTTCCTTGTTCTGTATACAAGAATGCAAATAGAAAGTTGAGTGGAAGGAAAAAACACAAAAAAGTGAGCACGGAATAGGGCTAACTGCAGCTTACAGAGGACACAGATTTCTTAGTTAAAAGTACTTGTTCCACTGGCAGATTATTTCACTTAAAACAAAACATTTTTCCCATTTTATAAGTGAAATAATCTGCCAGTGGAACTAATACTTCTTCATAAAATTAAGGAATTATTTACTTAAAACAAGCTTCTATATCTTGCTGAAAACTTGTAAGTTAGTTTTGTCTTATTTCAAGTGTACTGAGATATTTGCCATATAAACTCCACCAAAAATACTTTGAGAGATTAGGGTACCCCAACACTAACCCTAAGATTTTATTTTGCAGTGTAAACCTGCTTATGGCCTGCATTTCTATATGAAACATGTGTTTACTTTATTAATTTGATGCTATATTCCAACCAAATGTCATATTTTCATTAGCTGTTAATGAAAAATCATAATTATTAGGAAGAAAACTTGACCACATAATTGTGCGCCTTTCATCGAAATAATGTCAAATTAAATATAAATAATATTAAATTGATTGAAGCCTTTCACACCGCGTTGCATTGAAATTAATGCAAAAGGAGCCCCAACCAACTACAGTACATAGCTTTCTAGTATGTCGTTCGAGGTCTTGCATCGTAAATTGAATTGCTGAAATACATTTTTAGATGATATTCTAATGTACTGATGCTTACATGCATTGAGGTACAGTGGACTGTAAAAGTATGACTGTAAAAGAGAAACGAGTGGGATGATTTAAAGGTTGCTTGTGTTGTTGTGAACCTGGCAGATGCCCACGAAGGTGTGAAGAGCTTGTAGGTTTGTGCGACAATGTTGCGGTACCAGTTGTGGACTTGGTGTTGTAGTGCAAGTATGCACCACATGTAGTAAAGGAAGTGCACCAGTTTCAGCTGTGGACTGTATATTTGTGTGCATGTTGGTACATTGCTTTTGTTTGAGTTGCTGACCTTGATGTTTGTTACTCAGAAATGAAAAAAAAACCCAACAAAACAAAAAAAAAACAACAGACACGGCACACTTTCAGCTCTGTTCATACTTCAGCTTAACCACAAGAAGACGCAGTAGAAACTGCTCTTTATTCCATATCAAACTACAGTTTTGCATCCTGTATGTGCTCAATGTCGAAGCAGTTTCCTCGAATATGACATTTAAATCTGTGTAGGTAACATCTGAGTACCTGGAAGGCGGTGCAGGATTCTTGTCTTTTAGTCTCTGGTCAAACGGATTTTCATTTCACACTTTTTTCCTTTCCTTTTGGGCAACATTGCGATTGCGACACTGAGAGAAGAAAACAGTTTCATATGCGCATCCTGAGATATTCTCACGGTTTGGTGAGGCTGTGGATGGATAAAATTTACAGTAACTCGAATAATAGCAAAACATTCACTCTATTATGACTCAACAAGTGCCCTGGGCTAAGGCTACGAGTCTCACTGTCTTTGTTGTGGCAAGTATTTTAATGAAATGCCCCAAATTTACCTGAAGCATTTGTAACACTTTCTCGGTTTCGTTTTTTCTAGACCATCAAATGGAAATCCTCAAAGAGGAAAGAAGAAAGGTTTTCCACTATTTGCTTGCACATCTTTCTTCATTTCTAATAGTAAAAAAATTGTTTAATTATGTGTTAGGCATGGTTTGAGCTCTGCTGTAACTGCTTAAAAATATATATTGAATAAGAAAACATCCTGTGCGAGCATTAAAATCATACCAAAACTCATCCGTCATAATGGTAGCAAAACCACAGTGAACTTACAACTGTGCAGGAGGAGTGGAACTGAAAATGAATCAGGCGTGAAGTTACTCAGCGTGAGTACAGACAAATCACAGTGGATTCCAGAGAGAGCCTGCGAGTCAGGATTAGTGTTTGAAGGCTAAATGGTGTTATTGGTTCTGATTAAGGAGCATGTACCTGATACTTTCCCCACCTCCGAGACGGCTATGGATGTCAATAGGGCTAATTGGCTCATTAAACCGGGTATTTAACGGTGCTATAATCATTCTGTGTCATCACTTAAGCCCTGGAGGAGCATGAGGGGCTACGGCTATTGAATACCCCTCTAACCTCTGCAGTAATTTCTGAGACGAGATGGAGAGGCTTGTCTGACAGAAAGAGAGCAAGGTGGCTTTGAATGGCTTCTGCTCTGTGGGTTTTAGTTGGGATCTTCTTAGTTTCTGGAGGGAGAAAAAAAATTTAGAAGACAAATTTTCCACGCTGGAAGGATCTAAAATTAGTCGTGCAGTAAAAACAACCCTGAATAAATGTTCTTTTTATTTTTTTTGCATTTGTGTAATAAATATCACTTTTTAAAAGATGACCCCAATATCACAGTTCCTATATATTTTTTTGTTTTTAAATATAAGACTTTTTCAGACTCCCATTTCCACATTTACAAAAAAAATTAAGATAAATTTTCTATTGATTGGCATTGCTGTGTTGAGGATGAGCAGATGGACGTATTGACCGATGGAAGGTTGGACGAACTAATGAATGCAGAGTTTACGCATGAATAGATGGATCAGTTGGGAGGATCGATTGCTTAAAGGGTGGACAGAAGAATGAATAAGACGTGCATGGACTGAGAGGTGGATGGATGAACTGGTGTGCAGTTGGTTGGATGAACTGGTGAACGGTTGGATGGATGGATGAACTGGTATTCGATTGGATGGATATACTGGTGGATAGATGGATAAACTGGTGGATGGATGGATGGATGGATGGATGGATGGATGGATGGATGGATGGATGGATAAACTGGTGTACAGTTGGATGGATGGATGGATGGATGGATGAACTGGTGGATGGATGGATAAACTGGTGTATGGTTGGATGGATGGATGGATGGATAAACTGGTGGATGGTTGGATGGATAAACTGGTGGATGGATGCATAAACTGGTGTATAGTTGGATGGATGGATAAACTGGTGGATGGATGGATAAACTGGTATACGGTTGGATGGATGGATGAACTGGTGGATGGATGGATAAACTGGTATACGGTTGGATGAATGGATGGATGGATAAACTGGTGGATGGTTGGATGGATAAACTGGTGGATGGATGGATAAACTGGTATACGGTTGGATGGATGGATTAACGGGTGGATGGATGGTTGGATTGATTCATAGATGAGCTGATAAAGGACAGACAGATGCATCAGTGGACAGATTAAATTATGAATGTCAGGGTCAAAGAATGACTGGATTATTGGCTAGATTGGTGAACTGGTGAATCAGTTCTTCTTTTTTCAAACTACGATGTTGCCATCAACCGAACTCTACTTTCCAACTACACTGGTCAAAACATCAGGAGCTTGGTGTATTGTAATGAAAGCTACATCACCACATGCTTGAAGTGGGACCAAGTCAATGTTTTTAACCTCAAGTCTCAACCAAAGACAGACTACCGTCAACTAGAGTTGATATTTCATCATCTATCTCATCGTAGCAAAACAAAACTTACTGATCAGTCAAAGTAAGGTTGGAAGTTGTTGCCTGTTGCACTTCGTTTTTCTGAGTACTACATAGTTTATGTACCCAAAAGAAATTACTCTTAAAGAATATTTGTCTTAAGCTTAAAAGAAATGGATTAATCTGATATACAAATATATACAGAATGTGGAAAGACAGAGAGACTCTCTACGTTTGTTAAGACCTAATGAGTGAAATGAATTAATGGTGCACCCTTTTTAAGTAATATATGCTTTCAGCTTTTGATTTATGGTAAAATCCAACGTTTTCACTAATTAAACAGGTTCTAGTCCAATTCAAATCCCATGTCACTGGTGTAAATGTCCAAGTCAAGTCGGATGGGACTTTGAACATTTGTACAAATCAAGTCTTAAGTCATAATATTAATGACTTGAGTCCAACTCATGACTTTAGTGCGCACAAGGAATACTTACATTCATATTTTGGATATTTTTTGCAGGAATGAGAATATTTGCAAAGATGACGGACAAAAGACAAATACAAAGTTGGTTCTTAAATACTGTTTTTATGTAGACAGACTTTGAAGTTGATGCTCTCTTAACTATCAATGCATTTCATTTGTATGCTTAAAAGAAACGTGGGTACAGCACCAAAACTGGGTCTAGCCCAGAGGCTCACATCTTCCAAATCCAGCCCCGACGACATGATAAACAAAAGGAAAACAAAAAGTTGAAAACGGGCACATCTTTTTCTCGGTTTGTTTGTCTTTAATTTGCTGGAAAGTCGTGCCATCTGGGCCATGGTCTTTGCTTTGAGGATGTTGGGGAAAGGCTTGGAGTCCTGGGGGTCCGTGAAAGCTGGCAGAGAGCTGACCACGCTGCCACCGTCTCTGAAAGGAATGTCTGGTGTGGCATCAGTCACTGCTGGCATTCTGGAGATGGCCTGCCAGTCCCTCATCATTGTGCCACAGCTACACACACACACACACACACCGACACATTTAAACGCATCACACTCAGCTCCCACCCTGTGCAGGGTAGTGATAGGCAAAGGACGAACTGTACACATCCTTATCGACGCCAATGCAGATGAAACCTACAGACACGGTTCCTCAACACCCCAGACCCACTCGCTGCACAGTTGGCCACCATTAGCCTTCTTTTAGCTTCGACTGTCCTAAGGCTAAGGGGAGGTGGGGCACCGTTTCTCTGATTCGCTACATTTCCCTGGGCTAAGAGGCCCCTAGGCTTACTGGGCCATGGAGACGCAGGCCCCGGCCTCCCTGGAGGCTCTCGGCCAACCCAGGCGCTTGGCATGGGTGGAACCACCCAACGGGAGCCTTCCAAGAGTTGTGAATGGCTAAGATATGTTTCCACCAAGGGCAATCCCAGTCATGTGAAATTTCGATGGATGAAAGGAATGTGCTTTTCTGGAGGTGGGTTGAATGGGAGTAAATCCTGCTGCTGTTTTCATGCTTTACCACGACATCAGAGTATAGATAATAACTCAACTTTAAATAAAATCAAAGAAGATATCTTTACCATTGTTGTATAATGTAAGCTTATCTTATCAAAACAAATGTTTTGATACAGAACAGGCAATGTAGGTTTACTGGTATAGAATATTTCATCAACAAGATGATGACATAATGACATAATGTCATTGCAGTGACATAATGAAGGAAAAAAGTTGGACTAAAATGATGTTTCAGGTAATATTATAAGTAGAACAGTGAAAGGCAACAAAGTGTTTCAGCATTTTAGTTTTCTGGATGTTTGTTCCATATTAGATTGGGGGTTAAAAGTGAATCATGCTTTTCCATGTCTGGTTCTGATTTTGGCGATGCAGAGTAGACTTTAATGATTTTTGGTGCTAAGCTGTTCAGTGATTTATAAACTAACAAATCATTTTAAAGTATATTCTCTGAGACAGGGTTCCAGTGTAAGGACTCTAGAACTGGGGTGATGTGATCTATTTTCCTGGTTTTAGTGAGAACTGGATCAGATGTAGCAGTAATCTATGTGACTAAAGATAAACACATGGGTGAGTTTATCAATGTCCTTTAATCCTATAAATGTTTTCCAGGTGATAGAAGGCTGACTTTGTAATTGTCTTTATGTGTCTCTGAATGTTCAGGTCCATCACTACACTCAAATTTCTGACCTTATTGCTCGTTTCTTGCTCTAATAACTCAATCTGTGTGCCGACACTTGATTATTTCTCTTTACGTCAGAGAATAATTACATTAGTTTTGTTTTTACTCAACTGGAGGAAGTTACGGCACATCTCCACACATTGTTTTTTTTTCCCACTGGGGTTGAATGGGTTTGTTGTCACCTGGTGTGTATCTTCTACATAATTATGGCGGCTTCTGTTGCTGCTGATTATAATCTGAGCTAGCAGGAGGATGTAAATATTAAAAAAGAGAAGAACGAAAATGGAACCTTGGGAAACCCCCATATGTAATCTTTGTCAACTCCGATGTGAAGTTACCTATTAACATGAAGAAGTCCCTGTGGTTCAGGTAAGACTCAAACCAGTCAAGTACTGGACCACAGTCTGACCCAGTTTTCCAGACGTTTCAATATGTCATGGTCAACAGTGTTGAATGACAGTCGCTCTCATAAATGTCGGTACTGGTGAACCTTTTCTGCAAGACGCCCGTAACGCCAGGGTTTGGGCAAATCTTGTTAATTATTGTCATTTTAAAAATTGACATGTTAAAATAGTTTGTGACTGGATTTTTCTCTTTTTTTGGCCCTGTCAGTCAAAATGACAGACAATGAAAACTGTCTAGTGCAACCTGTGATCATGTTTCTTGTACAGACACAATGAGGCTAACAAGTTCAGTTTATCTATCGATCTTTATCTTGTTAAGTGACTTCTGTAGGCAGGTAGTTTCACTTGACTTTATTTAGGGGCTAAATTCAAAAACTAGTGATTTTTTTTCCCATATGCTCCATCAAAATGCACCATTTTGTGCTGGTTTATCATGTAAAATCATTTCCTTCCAAATGAGTGTTTTTTTGTGACAAACTATGGAAATGTTGAGTGCTTGTTAATCCTTTTCAAGGTACTGTACTTGAAAATGTGACAACACTGAAACATTCTTCTTTGGTAGATCGGGGTAATAGATAGAACAGTCAATATTAATAAATGTTAAAACAATAGAGCTTTAAAAAATGCCGTTTAAGCCTTTTTGTTATATTAATACTTCTACACCTACTGTGTTATTAGAATATTAAACATGATTAGTATTTTTTTATGTCACCATGTCAAAGACATTCATTAAAGACGACACGTCCTCTAATCAATGGGGTAAAAGCACCCTGATGAAGGATTGCAGTAATTTTTAATGCAGACATGTTGTTTTTTTAATTCGCTCTGACTCCCCAGCCTTTGATGGTTATGATTAATATGGCCAGGAAATGTTTGTGAGCAAGACATATACAGCGATTCATCTGCAAAATAATCCAATCATTACCAACTAATGACAGAGGGGGGTGAAAAATGATGCAGTGGCTCCCCAACATGCATCAGGGCCCCATTGATGCCGAGGATTGGACGCCCCACCTGTCACAGCCACGCAGTAATTGCATTGTGGGCTCTCCCCTCTCCTCTCCTCGGCTCCAGCTCTTCTCTTCCCCATCCGCTGCCATTCAGCTGCGCAGACAAAGCTTAATGAAGCCGTCTGACGAGGTGGCAATTACAGACTTCTGTCACTGTCACCGGGGGCAACCGCGGAGGCGGAGGGGGTGGCGTAGGATATCTCACCCCTGAGGGTTTCTGTGCTCCCGCTGCGTTATGCTGGATGGCGGGGTGGCTAAGCTGCTGTCAAAGTCAACTGGAGAGTGCGAGCTGGATTAGAGGTTTACTATGTGAGTGATTGTTAGAAGTGAAGTGAAGCATTGCGGTGTATGGAGACGTCTGTGGATTGATGGATGATCCGGTGACACTTCCGCATTCACTTAAAAATGGAGTATCGCTTCCATGTGCAGTCAGAAAAAATTACCCCCCACTGCTTTAGTAATTTTTTAAAAATTTTATTTTACCCCAAATTTTTAAGAAAGAAAAAAATTTCAGGAATCCGGAGAAACTTTTAAATATTTTTCTCGTGGGAAATTTGACTGCTTGTTTTAAAACAGCGAAGCCATCAACTTGCTGCACTTTACCATCGAAATTAAACTAAAATGAATAAAACATTTTAAATATGTTACAAAAAAAACATACCACTTTTCTTTCTTTTGCAGCGTCTTCAATAGCTGCTTTTCCATTAACTGTAAAATTGCGCAAATTGAAATTACAAAAATAAATTTGCTTAATGGAAACATGTCAATTTTGGGAAAACTCGCTAAAACGTTTTTGCGCTAGGATGAGGTTGTTTTCCGGCCGTATAAAAACACTTTTTCCACATCACACGAGTCATGTGACCAGCAGCCAGCTGTCGCTACAGACGAAGAAGAAGACAGGAAGCGGTTGAGGATAATAGTTAATTTTTTTTAAACAAGGTACAACTGGCTCCACCATTAAATGTTGTGTGTCATTCAAAAGTGTTGAATCTCTTCTGTAAAAATTACAGAATCAAATCAAAACGCCGCTCCACTTGGTTACGAGCGACTACCTAACGCCTGAATAAAACGTCGATGTCACCTCTGATGTCAGCTGAATTATGAATATAATCTCATGTAGCTGTTTACATCTGTCGCTGCTTTATTCACGTGTCATTTTAATTTCATTTCTTATTTAATGCTGTAATTGAAAAATTCAGTTTTTTCAACGTTAGCGGAACATAGACAACAATTGTGCACATCTGTAATGGAAACGCAGCCAGTGAAGCTAGAAACTGGTATAACTGGTGTGCAAAATTGCACCTGATAATGAGACAGCGGTTGTGTTATCTGAAATTAGAAAAAATAATTATAAACGGTGCAATTTGTCACAATTATCTACGGTTTTTATATGTACTAATACATCCTTCAGTAACCTGTTAAGAGACAAAAAAAAAAATGAATGTGTCGTGTTTGGTTAAACGTGAAAACCAGTTAATTTACAGGTTTTCAGTTGCTTGTTAACGCAAATAGCAAATAAGCTGCTCAAATGGCGGCTATTTGGTGCATTTAGGCTGCAAGACGTAGTGAGATTTGCTGATATTCAAACGATGCATCACGATGCGTCACAACGAGTAAAAAAGGGGGATTTTTAATGGTTGTTGTGCCATTAGACAACCATTTCAGCAGTTTCTGAATATTTAAGAAACTGCTGCTCTACTGGAATCTCTCAGGTTTACAAAATGGTCCAAAAGGAGAAGATAGACGTTGTGCAGCAGGTGTGTGGACGAAAATCCCCGTTTGATGTGAGATCAGAGAAGAAACGGCAACCTGGTTAGAGAGGAGAGAAAGTCAAATTGCCACTCTGTTCAACCATTGCAAAGTGCTTAATAAGTAGAAATCTGAGTGGACCGAACGTTTGGATT
The DNA here is from genome assembly GCF_003331165.1 of Xiphophorus hellerii. Lineage (NCBI taxonomy): Eukaryota > Metazoa > Chordata > Actinopteri > Cyprinodontiformes > Poeciliidae > Xiphophorus > Xiphophorus hellerii. The sequence continues at coordinate 7,137,383 of NC_045674.1, forward strand.
ATGCAATAAACTTTTTCAGACTGAAGCATCTGGCAAGAAGATAAACTTCAGTTCTACCTTTCTATTTCGCAAGCTGGACTCTGTCATGTTACAGTTGTACCCTGTAACATGTCTTACTCAAATCGGGAAATTTTGGATGTGCAGTAACTGTTGAACTGGTGGTTTTATATATTAAAACAAACACATTCTTTCTATTTATTATCCAATCTGAGTGAATTTACTCAAACTAAAACCCTTTACCAGGGATGCAGAAATATGTGTCGAGTGCTCAAAGTTCATCTCCCTGCAGTAGAAACTGGTGCTACGCTTACTTTTAGAATTTGTCTCATATTTTCCGATAACATTCAGTGAAACTCTGTGTCATCGAGTTTCTTTCTCTCTGCCTGATGAAACTGAAATTGAACAGTTTCATAACAATGTGTTAAAACGGGTTTCCCACTCCTGCAGCTATCTACAGGAACTTCTCAACGATTAAAGAGTTTCCTTAAAACAAATTCTGCAGCTATTTAGATATTTCTGGATGCGGAGAATGTGTTGGCTGTAGGTAAGAAGCACGAAGCTGCAACATTTGGCCCGAACCATTCAATCGAGGTAGTGGATCCATGATTTCTTGTTGTTGTTTGTACTGTATTACAAAGAGTTTGGTTGTGGTGTTGTGACGAATTTGGATTAATGAACCTGTGCAGAAAATAAAATCTGCTTCTGTGTTCAGAGAAAATCAAGGAATTGTCCAGAAAAGTTTGAAAATAACCCAATAGATGCATATAAAATCAGACGGAAAAAAACCCATACAAGTACATTAAACATTTTCTGAAACCAGTCACTTTCTTTATAAATATTGTTATGCAGCTAAAGCTAAGTTGTCTTCATAATTGTTTATTCATTCTGCCTTACAATGAATTTGTTTTTGATTTAAGCAAGTACTTATAAATAACCATAAAACATAAGAGATCCTTCACCGTGCAGATCAACGCGTTAGAATAACAAGGACAAAAGGTTAATTAATTGTCTCCATTAATGCTTAAACTTCAGCTGTGCCTGCAGAGTGGTTGAGGCCTCACACTCCTGCAAGCACACGCAGACAGACACACTCATATTTATATCTCCGTTTAACATCAACACGTATGTTACCATAGCTACATCATGCCTACCTGCCCTATATAATTATGAGATTCCATGACGTGGTTTTTGCACAAAGACTATTGTAAACACCACTTTTGTCTCCTTCCTGCTTCGCTTTCTGATCTACTTTACTGGGAAATGACATTTTCAGCAGCAGAGCAACAACAACTTTCAAATAAGTGACTGTTTTTTTTAACCAAAAAATGCCTCAATATTCAAGTTTTTTTTTTCCATGTTAATGATTTATTTCCTCCTTAATAAAGAAATGTAAGGTGTAGGAGCAGCTAATAGCTTTTCACACCAAGTTAAAATATCAGTACCTTAGCATTTGTTGGATGGAAAACAGTTTGATTTGATCAATTCAGAATCTCCCAGCTGACCTTTTCTTTCTGCTCATTCGTCACTCATTTATTGGACTTTCAGATTAACCCTGAGTTAATCTGAAATCCCCAGTTGACCTAATATGTGTGATGTTGTTCTGTGGTAGGAACCCGGTCCATTAAAACTTGACACCATTTACGTCAAAGACTCCCTGCAGGGGGTTTTGCAACGAGAATGAAAGACGGCTTGGTGGTGGAGTTTAACCAAACTGTTAAAGAGCGTGAAGGCCTGGATTTCTAACGAGTCGTTGCAACTAGAACCGCATCAAAGCGTATAAGCAGTGGTCTCACTATGACGATGAGTTAGGGGAACCAGGACCTTTAAAGGGGACCTATTATGAAAATTCACAATTTGCATGTTTCTGCACTTCCTTGTGGGTCTCAGCTGCTTCTAAAAAAAACCACCCAGACTGTTTTTGGCAACAAGTTAATATTATTTGGTGTCTGGAAAATGAGTTGTTTCAAAAACATCCCGATTGTTAAGTCACATTCGACGGGCACTGCTTTGTTACCTAGCAACCCCAGCCCATCACTTAGCAACCCAAATGGAGCTCCAGCACTTTTGTCAGCTGGTTTTACCACTGTATGTGCTGTACAATAGCTGCTGGAAAAGAAAAAGTGTTTTGTTGTTGACTCACCATGCAGTTCTCACTCTTTGCATTCTTGTTGGTTGTGCAGGAGGCTCCACTGCTGCTTTTCAAAGATGTATGGTTGTATAATTATGCATCTGTTTGCAGCAATTTTCACGTGCAAGGGTAAACGTTGAGTTGGCGGCGGGGCCAGCAGCAGCTTTTTTAATTTAAAGTGACAAGAGGACCTAAAACAGATCATTCTGAAAGAAGCTCAAAGTAATCAAAACTGACCAAACTAAAATCTCATCATCCAAGAACGATTTTTTTGCAAAAAAAAAAATCTAGTAAACATGTTTTGCTTAGTTTATAAATCTATCCTAACCTGTTCAAGGAAGCATAATATTCACTTTTAAAAATCCATTCCATTTTTATCTGTCCTTTTTCATGGCACACTAACTTTAATTAATGCACAAAAAATCTAGTTTTGAAGGACTTAAAGGGGTTATATTGTGTAAAATTTACTTTTTTGGGTGTTATGATGTTATTCCCTCATCAAAAACGTACCTGGAGTGTTGCTTTGATTCTTTCATGCATGTTTGAGAAATCCTTGAATCTCCAAGCACGCAGCTCCTTCAGACTAGTGGCAGCAGCAATTAGCAAACACCTGGTGGAACTGAACATCCATCATACAAATTACTATTTAGCAAAACATAAACGACTTAACGGAGAAATGTTGCGATGACGTGCTGAAGGCGGAGCGTCGGAAAGAGCTTGAGCTTCTTAAAGAGACAGAGGCCCAATTTGAAGGCGTCAAACTGCAAAACCAAGTTTCTTTTAAGTCATGTTTGGTACATTCTGCATGTTTATAACAACTGGAGGTAACACAGTGACTTGATTGTGTATGTGCCTGGAAAAATACGGACTATCGTCCCTTTAAGCAGAATCAGGCCAGGCTGTTTTCTTTGGTTTGAGTAAATCAAAGTTACCAAAGTTGGGATAATAATGGCGACCCTGTTAGTCTGAATATGCATTGAACTAATAACGTATTACCTGAAGCCGCTTGTCAGAACCCATCAGTGAGACGCGGACAGACAGAACCGCTCTGGATGTCTGGGTTGTGTGTGACTGAATAATGAGCTCACAATCTAACTCAGGAGACGCAGAGGGCAGGGAGAGTTCAAACTTTAACTGAGTTTTTCAAAGTCTGCGTCTCTCTTTCCCAACTTATAGAACTGCTGCTATAAGTTGAATAATATGTCCTGACAGAAACAATTTACACTTGATGGTGAATTGAAATGACTCAGAGTTAAAATCCCCCTGAAATATCAGCACATGCAGACGCTTTGGTTTCTCTCTCATCTCTTCGTGTCTGTCAGTGATTCATGTTTTACAAGTGAGTGAAAATTTCCCTGTTGCCTTCCACCTGGTTGCAGCAGACAGCCGTTGCTAAATCCCACCCACATGTTTGCACCAAATTACCAGCAATCAATCTGTTATTAGTTATCCCGACTCTCCGAGTTCTGTCTCTTCTCAGCAGTCGGCGCTAAACTGTGATTGGCAAATTTCAGAAGTGGACTTGAAACGTCTGCATTACGCCGCAGCTTGCAGTGGTGTTACGCGTAACAAGAGCTATTAATGAAGCTGAGCCAGGCGTGACTGCAGTTCCTCCCTGCTTCTCCGTACTGAGGACTCAGTTGTGTGAGTTTGGATCAGTCTAATCACGTTTGTTTAATTAAGCACAGCTAATAGACTCTCCAGGAGTCGGAGCGTCTTGCTGCGACGGCGCCGCTGTGTTGCATTGCATGTCAAACACAGAGTCTCCCGTTGTGCCGCGCTGCAGGACGAACCTGAACGCGCGGCCATGTTGACGAGCTACAGGCGACATCCTGAAGGGAAGGACGTCAGTGGAGTGGATTTAACTTTTCTCCTGACAGAAAACAGATTCAAAAACACAAACCTACGTTCACACTGCAGCCTGAAGTGACCAAAATCAGATTTAAATTTTTTTTTTCCCTTTATTTGACCTGTATCTGACCTTTTCATGACAGTCTGAGCAACGCAGATGAGATTTTAAATTAGTTGATGGTTATTTCTGTAAACGATTAATCACAAATAATCACAATTAATCGTTTAAGCCCTAATCCAGAGTGAACCCAGTTTTTCATCAATATGGACCAAGAGGGTGATCTGCTCCAAAACGTTCAAGCTGGACTGAACCTTGCAGCTGTGCACATGGCAAAAACCTTCTGGAGAAAAGTTTTATGATTGGAAAAAACAAATATGGAGTCCAACCGATTTCTGGAGTGCGCTTAAAGATCAGGTATGTTTCAGGAAATTATTAAATTAAATTAACTTTTACTGATTCTTCAGAGAACAGTGGTCAGATATTTTCTGTTATTCCCAAAGTTTGATTATGGCTCATAGTTTTTTCCCCCAGTTTTTGTTTTTCAAATGCGCTGTAGTCGTTTGAAGCATAATCATTTCACCCTGAAAAACAGACGTTACAAACAAATTATAATTAACTCCAAATTAATCCAACATCCATATCCAGTTCCCCTGCCAGATTATTTAATTTATAACATGGGAAATTTGTCTTACTATAAGGGAAATAATCCACCAGTGGAACTAGTAATTTCTCATCAATATTAAGGAATTATTGACTCAAAACAAGTTTTTATATCTCACTGAAAAGTTACTTGTAATCTAGTTTAGTTTTATGTCAAGCACTGAGATATTTGGACTGAAAATAGACCAAAGTACTTGGTAAAGTACAAAAACTCAAAATTAATGTGTTGCAAGTATAAAATTCCTTAAAATTGATTAAGAAGTACTGGCTTCCCCGGAAGATTATTTAAAACTTTTCCTGATTATGAATGAAATAATTTGGCAGTGGAACTTGTAATTTTTCACCATATTAAGGAGTTATTGACTAAACAAGCTCATATTTCTTGCTAAAAAGTTACTTGTAAGTCAGTTTAGTCTTATTTCAAGTGCTATAAAATAATTGCACTAGAAATAAACTAAAAATACTCGGTAAGATTTTGCGGTTTTGCAGTGTGGTGATATTAACTCACATATACATCCACATTTAGGTTCATTAAGCTTAACGAACCTTTCGCAGAAGTTTTTACACCTGCTGTCTAGTTGCTCCCCTGACAGGCAGATTAAACTCATCTAATATGCTCAGGATGTATGAAATGTTGTAAAATTAACTCACAGTTAGAAGACGCAGCCTGTGAAACGCGGGAACATATTCAGGTTGTGTAAGTTGTGGTTTATTATAATAGCTAATACCTTTGCCCATTATGTAGTCTTATGATAAATCAAAACAGAATTAAGACTCCACTAAGGTGTAGATTATCAGCCACAACAGGAAGGTCCGAGCAGCATGCTGGCAACGTTTTCCAGGTGGCTCAACATTATATGAGGCTTTTTGAGGATTTCCACAGCCGGGTCTTTAATAAAGCGGTGGCAGCAAATCACAGCGCTTGGCTGGATGTGGCGACAGTAGTGGCATTGCATGCAGGGCGTGAAGCCTGCAGACACCAGATGAGCCTTAGTCCAGACCTGCTAAGGTAACATTGAAAACTCAAACGTTTTAATCCGGGTTCAGTTCACTTTATTTATCCAGGACTGGTTCAAAACATAAACTCTAATCACTCCAATCATATAGATCAGATGTATTTTTGTGGCAGAATGTTTTTATAAAACTTTTAACATTTCTTGACGATCAATTTGTTTTTTGTTTTTTTAAACATCTTTTCACGTTTAGGTAATTTTTTTCTATACAAATGAAAACCAATGTGATTTAATTGATAAGATAATAATTTATCTTAATGTTGAATTCACGCGGACCTTGGATAGTCGTGACGGGCCACATAACTAGTTATGGTGGGCCAGATTTGGCCCACGGGCCTTGAGTTTGACACCTGTGAGAGACAGATTCAAATTAAATTGCATACTTTCCCTTTCATTCCTAGATATAACTCAATAATACAGCAAAACTAAGATTTTAATGTCAATTTGTACCGAAAAAAGAAACCAGTTGATCCAACTTAAAAAACTGATTTACATGCAATCAAATTAAGTTTACCCAAATAAATATATTAAGTTTATTAAGTTGTAACTAAATTAAGTTGAACAAACTTAATTCGATTACATGTAACAAATGAACTCGATATTTTTTTAAGTTGGACTGCCAATCTAATTTTTCAGTGCAAGTTGTTAACTTTGCTATATAATGAGTCGTGCTGAGCAAGCATGCGGCGACAGTGGAAAGTAACTTTAACAGGAAACTAAATTTGCCGAGCCTTAGAATAAACTCTTTTGCTTTTGATTTATCCGTTTTTATTTATATTTGTTTTGGAAAAGTTGAAGGAACTGAAATTGAAGCTAATTTTGGTATTAAAAATACAGTTTGCGATTCTTGATCTGCGTTGCTGACAGATCGTTTCAGCTACATTTTTCGAAATCACAGTGTTTATCCAGTTCTGAACCGGAAACATCAGGTTTAAAATTAACAATAAAAGTGACAATAAAAACTATTTATTTCTTCTTTTGCATAAAACTGTATGGTTTGACTGCATCGTTAATGGCAACTAATGACCCACAAACACAAATACTGCTGCAGACAAACATTTCTACTTGGACACCAGTCGCATAAAGAAGTATGATTTGTATCACTAAATTGTAACAATAAGTGAAAATACTCTTCATTGGGTGTGAATTTCTATATTTAAAAACATTTTTATTCATCTTTTCCCACCTGAAAATTCTAAGAAGTGAAATTTTGGGCTTTTGTTAGCTGCAGATGAACGTGTAATGAATCTGTACAACATCTGATTTCCACTTTTTGAATTGTGCTTTTCAAATTAAACATATTTCTCTATGATATTCCAATTCACAGAGATTCTCCTGTAATTGACAAACCCCAAAATTTCAACAAGTCCTGGAAGAGGAATAATTCAGGTGATCTGAGGAAGGCGAAAGGTGAAAATCTGGTGCTGATCCAGACTAAAACCTGCAGACAAGTCCCAGTCTTCCCAGGAATCCTCGCTGAGCTTTAAAGGCAGAATAATTACAAAAGAGCTGCAGAAGAAAGTTGCAGAGGCAAACCACAAAACCAGATCAACTAAACAGCGACGGAGCATTCCACATTTAGACGAGACGTCTGTCTTGTAGCTCTTGGGCATCTTTCTGAGACAAATTACTTTCTGTAGTCAATAGCCTGTAATTAAAATATACCCACTTGATGGAGAGAGAGCCGTGTCTTTCTATTTAGTTATGGGTTGGAAAAATTAATTCTGGGGTGTATAACCCTTGCAATTTTCCAAGTGCTGTTTATTGTTTTCACAGTGGGAACAAAAAAAAAAAGTGCAGATGATTAAAAGTCTCAGCTCAAGGTCTGCTTTGATTTGTTTACACTTCACACATGTTTGTTTTAGTGCTTTATCGAGCCGTCTTTATGCTTCAGAAACATAAATGTGCATTAACAATCTGAATTCGGAAAGCTCTCGCACGTCTAATAAAGCCGGCTGTGTTTGGAGGGCAAAGCTCAGGGTTTGTTGGGTTTAGATGAAAAGTGTTGACGCAGTAAACCTGAACGCAAAACTGGAGTCTCAAAAGAGTCTTAAAGAGACAGGATAGAGAGGAGGGGTCACCATTAGCTGCCCTCCGCTTTTCACTCTGCTGAAATGAGGCTCACTGGGCCCCCTGGTGGTGACATTCGGTCTCACACCCACATTGAATTGTTGCATTAATCAGAGGCTGCATTGAAAATCACCAGCTGTTGTCATCCGCGATGAAAACATCCCCAACTTACCATGAATTTATAATTACGCAGAAAGCAAATCTGAATCTCTTTACTGGAACTTTTCAATTCCCATTTCGACTCTCCCAGGAGAGAGAAGCTGGTGTGAATCATTCACAGAGATTCGGTGTGTGTGAGGGAGATAAGACTCTCTTTTTTTTTTTTCTTCGTCTCTTTTAATGCAAATCTCACATACTTCATAGTGAAACTTTTGTGGAGTCCCAAAACCACAACAAATGAACTTTTCTGAGAACTATTTGTACACATCAGTTACGATAAGGACTCCAGAGTCTCCGCGTCTCCTCTGATAAATAATCTCAGCATAAGAATCCAAAAAATAAATAAAATAAATCTAAATATTGTCCAAACCAAAACCCTCTCCGCTTCACTAATTCTATATTTAACACCAAGTGTAAATTAAGTGTGAATGCAGAAACGGATCAGTGTGTTGTTTGTTCTAAAAAAAAAAAAAAAACGCGCTCGTACTGGAGGTAAACAGCTGCGTTACCTGTGGGCTCCTGCACACCTGCTACTGCGGAGCAGTTGGCCTGCGCACAGATGCAAACTGTCAATCATTTCCACGCAAAAAAAAAAAGAAAGAAAAGAAAAGAAAAAGCATCCACGCGCACACACAGACACGCACGGGAATGCGCGCAAAAGTTCCAAAGCGTGGCACAAATTTAAAGAAAATAAAACTAAATAATATGTAATAGAAGCCCAGACAACGCAGAAGAAATTCATTCAAGATTTTACCTAAAGAAAAAAAGAGTCTTATATAAAGAGGATTATTGTGAAAAAAATACGAATGAAAATTAGGAAAAGAAAAATTAGATTCATCTTAATGAAGTTAAAAATGGAGACAATTTAATTTACAACCCCGAAAGTTCAGAATCTCCCTACTAATTACAGAAGCTCAGTTCTTGGAATTTCTTTTATTTTCCGAAATCGGTCCATTTATAGCTCTGGAAATCTGTTCAAATAATAATAATAAAAAACCCAACATATTTATCTCACCTGTTCTCTGAACCTTTTTGTTAAAAACAGTTCTTAAAAATAATAAATATACAAATATATACATTAAAAACCTAGTAATCCCGCGCCTGTCTGTAATAACCTTTTAGAGGTTTTACTTTTTGCTGCTCGGCCCCGCAGGTTTGAGGGAAAAAAGGCAACAGCTGATGAATTCAGTAACGACGCATCTGAAATGTTTCCTGCAGAATAAACAGAATATTAATCGGGATATTTTCCCCACTAAAAGCTTTGTTCAAACTGGCGAAATTAATGAGATTAAAACAGGCAACCGCAAACATTTATGCTTTTTTTATTATTAATATTATTATTATTACTACTTATAACTAAAAAGTTATTTGCACGCACTTTTGCGCTCTTTTCTGCACCGGAGATGGCTCAAGGTTCCGCTCAGGTGTGCTCAAAATCTGCGCGTAATCCGCTGCTTATCAGGATTTATTTTTATTCTCTTTTTGTTGTTGTTGTTGTTGATTCAACCTTCCTCCTCTCCTTGACATGCAGACATGTGGTGTGTAAATGTGAGAATGGACGTGAGTGAGTGAGTGAGTGAGTGAGTGAGTGAGTGAGTGAGTGAGTGAGTGAGTGCGCCGCTCTCTCTCCCCTCGCGTCCCCGGATACCAAAGTGGGGCAATGAGACGAGCCGCGCCGCAGCTGGCAAATCATCGATTTGAGCATCATGCGAACGGGGAGGGGCGCTCCGTTTACCTGCCACCCCTTCATCTCAAAGCAGCCCTCCTTCCTCACATGCCGCCACTCTTCTCTCCTCTCCTCCACTTCACCCACGCTGCCCGCAGCGCACGGTTGCTCGCGTTTTCTGCGCTCCGTGTGCGCTCCTTCAACTTCAACCTCTCCCCGCCTGTGCGGTCTCCACAAGACCACCCCCCTCCTCCACATCCTCCTCCTCCTCCTTCTCCTCCTCCTCTTTCTCCTCCTCATCCGTCGGACTTTTGACTTTTCAGAGCAGCTTTTCTTCCCACAGAGCTGTCGCCTATTTTTGGATCTCTCGCCGCGGTGGAGCGCTGAAACGGGGAGGCTGTTCAACTTTTGATGGAAAACAGGAGGTCGAGCGGCTGCTGACTTTAAAGGTATGGAGCCACACAGCCGCACATGGCCGCCCTCAGCTGATTGGGGGTCATTTAAAGTCTCATCATCAGGAAAAAAAACAACAATAAACAAACAACCAGAAAAACATATAAGGTGCGTCTCCTTTAAATGAGGATGATCAACTTTTGCACATATTTTCTTACAAAATCTAAAATGTATTCACTGAAATTCACTTATTTAGGCAGGTGGATGTTTTGAAACGACATATCTGCACATTCATGAAATTATATTCAATATAAAGAATAAAATAAAAACTATGTAAGAGGATAACATTTCTGTTTCAAAAAGTTGTAAAAGCCATAAAACTTGGTAAAAGTTGACTAAAGTCAGGTGAATGTTGCACACCTGTCACCTCATGTTTCCGCCTCGCTTTAAAAACGATCCTAAAATAATTTTTCTCCATATTTTGATTTCCTTCCCACTGAAAAACCCTGAAATCTTTCAGACGCTGTTTGATCTCAGTCGTCTGTTCTGCGACAAAACGAGTCAAATTTTGAATTTTAAGATGAAGAAGTGATGCTGCTGTTCGTAAAAAAGAGAGGAGGGATTCTGATGTTTACATTTTCAAAAGAGATTTTATTGAATCAAGTCGGTTGTAAAACTAATATGGAGTTTTTTTGGGGGGGGAAAAGATCAAACAAGTGACAGATATTTTGATATTTTTCTCTTTAAGCATACTGACATGCATGTGCAAAGAGAAAACTAATAACAGTATTTATGTGGGAAGATAGTAAATGTTTGCATTTACAACTTAAATTTTATGCATCCTGGACTCACCTCATCGTTTCTCCTCTGCTCACTTTTTCCTCTTTGCTGCTTGAGTCAAACTTTTGTTAATTTAATGTCACAGCAGTAAAAGTTTTTCAGTCTGACTTGGTGTCAGCGAGTCCAGTTAGATGCAGAGAAGCTGCTTCTTCCTCTGTGGCTGTGCGGATGAATTAACAACCAGAACGCTGTGCAGGTTGTGTGTGTTTTTTTTTTTGACGGGCAGATAGGAGTGTGTGTTGCCGTCTTATGTTGTGCGTGGGCACCGCTGCTCTGTGGTCTGCAGCCTTTTAAAGGTTTCACTCTGCTCCTTTAGAGAAAAGGAAAAAAAAAAAAAGCTGACATTTCACACAGGCAGCGGCTCGGCCACTGGCTTAATCAAGATCGCTCATAAATAGACGTCAGCAGAAACGCAGGTTTGACCCGATGACTAAGAGGCCCGAGCAGATGTGTCAGATTGGGTTATTAGTCGGGGATTTTTATGAACAATCGTGCGAGTGAACGTGCACCGGTGAGATAAAGCGTGGCACTTTCTTTTGCATGTGAGAAAATGGATCATGGCGAAGAACCGGTGATTTTTCTCCTTTTATCTTTGCAGATCTCTGGCAGCTCAAGGTGCTGTGGCTTATCTGGTCAGTACCGTTGAGAACAGCGATTCACACACACACCAACATAAACAGCCCTTTTCCTGTCTCAGGCTTGCCAAGTGTCACTTCTTGTAACATAGTCTTCTGACAAAGGCGAAAAGCCTCGAGAAGAACAACTTCTCAGTATTACTCCTCGGCTTTGAGAGAGAGAGCTCCTCTTCAACCACTTTTTATCAGTTTGTGGTCGGGAAAGTGGCACAAAGATACATCTCTTTCTCACACACGCACACGCAGATAGACGTGTCCCCAGGCGGACACGTCAACATGCTTGGCGAAATCTGTAAACTTGCTTGGCAGGAATGATAAGAATCAGAACATGAGGATGGCTGAACATGACTGCCAGGTCACAATGATGCGGCGGCGGGGAGTAAAACATCTGTCACAGCTTATTAACCGTGTGATGAAATCCCGTTTCTCTTCTTACAATAACCCCTCTGTGATTTACAGTCAGCGGACTGATTTCGGAAAACAATTGCGGGGTTTCCACCTTTCTTTCTTTCTTTCTTTCTTTCTTTTAACTCGCAGGTACAACCTTTGTTCTTCACCGGCTTGGTTTTGTTTTCATTACGACTAATCGAAACCAGAGCACGTTGCATTTACTGTAGCGTAGTAGTGTACGAGCAGGAAGTCGGCTTGTGATGTGAACCGAGGTGTTTGTGCAGCCGTAATCCCAGCCAGCGTTTGGGATCGGTTCGGACCGCGTTCTTTGGGGATCGTCTGATGGTTGCTGAGCTCCAGAGGAGACGGTGAATTCTGTCCCCGTGATCACGAGGGACCAATTAGTGAACGCAAAACCAAACAAAAAATGTAAAAATCCAGCATTTGGTTCTGTTTTCTATTCTATTTTGTTTGTTTTTGTTTGTTCCCAAACTCTCACCTCGAAGTAGAGCTGCACCAATCTGGGTTTTCCAGGCCAAAACTGATTCCTGTTTTTATTTGCTATTCTGGTTTTGAATGAGGGAAACTGTAATCAATCTATCATGAGTGTAATCCTTTTATTTTTTTTAAAAAAAGAACCTGCAGTATATTTTTTCCTTTTATGCTTGATGTGTTGCAGTTCCTAAAAAGTAGACTTAAAATTAGTTTAGAACAGTTTAGAATCCATCAGTAAAAATGAAACTATTTCTTAATTAAATCATTAAAACTTGTCCTATATTCCCCAGTTTCACGTGGTTTTAGTCAAACTTAAAGTGGATGCTGTCAGTTGATGCGCTTACAGACAGAAAACTTACATTTCTTATGCAATTAATGGATATAAAAAAGGAAAATTAGATTTTTAAAAATATGTATTTGACCTGTGGATCAGGATTTTTTTCTCCTCTAAGGATTTTGACGCGTTAAAGAGAAAAGAAATGAGCTACATGCTGTTTATTAGAAGTAGTGAAGATAATACATAATCTAGATTTATGCATCAAACCATATGTTTCTAAGCTTTATTTGATTCTCCTTTAACTAAAAACCTGCATCAGCATACATGCTGCTGGTTGTGATTTGTTCCTTTTTTAAAAACTGATTGTTCAGTATTTTAAAAGCCGATTCTGATCCCACTTCAAATGGTTGGTGCATCTCAAACAAGCCAAAAAAAAAGAGAGAGAAGAAAAAGCTTAAACAAAAAATGCTAAATTTCCGCCTCCATCTTCCTCTCTGAGTTGAGACTTCTCCTGAAATTCTTCCATGTTCCCCTTCATCTCTCTGGTGTTTGCAGAGATTTTAGAGCTGAGGCTGATATCTCGTCTAAAACCATTAATTGTCCTTCTCTGCCACCTCGATAATTATCGCTGTGGCAAAATAACAGCTCAGCAAACAGTGAAATTATACCTGCGGTAGGGAGTGAAGTAAATACCTGTTTTAGCCGCCAGCAAGTGTATTTATTAGACTGTCGCCAGTAAATAAGAGGCCTGTCTCGCTTCTTTTTTTCTTTTTTTTGTGTTAAATGTGTGTCTCTTTGGGGATTCGGTGCGTGCACGCTGCTCAGTGTAAAACAACTCTGTCAGACTGCTAATAGAGGAGAAAGATAACAATGATTTTCTTCACACAAACCTCATCTGCGGCATGTTGCAGCTAGTTTGTGGAGAAGGGAAAGAAAGAAAAAAAAGCTTGGCGCTTGGCGAGTTAATAGTGATTGCTGCATTCCTGGGCTGAAAATAAAGAAAGATACCAACAGCCCCCCCAACACCAGCAGCAGCTCTGCTGTCAGATACAGACATGCCACCCTGACTGCATCAGGAGCTGCAGCTCATTTTGTCAAACTTTTCTTTTGTAGGAAGTATAAAAAACGAGCGAGGGTTATGCTGTTGCAACATGTTTGGTTGCATTTATTTTGGTGTATGTTTTGCATACTGTTGATCCAGATTCCTTGGCTTGCTGATAAAAGCCTCACATTGTCTCGGCGTCCTCAGAATGGGCTCGGCGAGTCGCGCTCCGAGTCCGTCATCTCGGTTTCGTCACGCTTTTCCAAAGTGACATTTCTCCTGCTCGCCTTCTTTTCTCTCTGCTTCTTATTTCCTGCAATTAAAAGATGCGTGCATGCAAGTTTTTCACGATTCAAATCACATTACATGTCCCACCGTATATATTTTCCCTTCTTTTCTTTTTTTTTTAAACCACATTGTCTTTTGTTGTGCTGCTTGTCTTTATCCAATCTGTGTAGGTTTTTCCAGAATCCTTTGTTTGGGGGAGGAAAAAAAAAAAAGGAGCGATTTGGAGGAAAGCGCATCCCGCTAAGATCAGGTTGTTAATACCCACCCACGTACCCCAATGAAACAATTTCAACACACTGTATTCTCTCCGCCTGACACACACACTTTGCCTTAACAACTGTTTTGTTCGTCAGGGGATGGATGATTTATCCTGTGACGAGGGATTAAATCTGCACAGAAAAAACACAGATAAAGAGGCGCATCTTTCAGAAAGAGACTCTTATTAGGAGCAGCTTGCCTCCGTTTCTATCAGGCGTCACTTCCTGGTTCACCTGCAACTCTTTCCCTTGGGATTGCTCTGTTTAAAAAAAAACCCAGCAGGACATGTTGACCTTCCTGACCCCTCGCTCGCAAAGCCAGCTCCTCATCCTCTGTCTCATGCACACAAACACTCCCCTCCCTTCACCGCCTGTCTGGCTCTATTAATTGTTTATTTGTTGCGATCCACGAGGCAAAAATTAGAGTTTGATTATTCGGTCATGTGAAAGGCCGGCCTGTCCGGGCTGCAGTGGCAGAAAAGTAATTTTCTGAAGCTGCTCCGCCTCTGATGCCTGTTGATTGTCTGGCGGCTAATTGGTTCTGTAATCTAATAAAGCGAGAGCCGGTTCGGACACAGGTTGATCTCAGAGGAGTCGTGGGGAGTTTTGAGGCGTTCGGAGAGGCGAGGCGAAGCGCAGCGCAGCCTGCACGCCGGAGCCGAGCGGATGTTCGTGTACATGCGTGGGAGTTGCAGCGTGTACAGTGCACGCCGCGCACTTTAAAGGGGGGTGACTGTTGAGAAGCAGAGTGTTTGCGGTGTGAGAACGGTGTTGTTGTCTTTTCGTCTTCCAGCGCAAACGGTTTTGGTGTTTGGTGCAGGCGGAGGCCGAGCGGCGTCAGGCCTTAATGTCAGCTGACCTGAGGAGGAGACCACTTGCTATTTATGTCTTCTTCATGTGATTATAAAACAATTAAAGACTCAGGAGCCGACTCTCGGTTCATCATGCCCCCCTGTTCCTCTTTTCTGCCTCCTCCAACACAGCAGCATAGACATAAATGATCAAAATCCCTTTCTTTTCAGATGGTTCTAGTTGCTTATCTGCATGTAAAGTCATATAAAGGAAGTTGTGATAAATGTGTTTTATAATTTTTGGGGAGTTTTATAGACCTCTCTGAGAAGACGCACTGCAAAAACACAAAATCTTACCAAGTATTATTGGTCTAATTTCAAGTGCAAATATCTTAGTACACTTGAAATAAGACAAAACTAACTTAAAAGCAACTTTCCTGCAGGATACTGGAGCTTTTTTAAGTCAATAATTCCTTAATACTGATGGTTTCACAGGAAGATTATTTCACAATATTCTTCCCAGGTTTTAAGTGAGATAATCTGCCAGTGGAACTTGTATTTTTTAAAATCAATTTTAAGGAATTATTTGCTTAAACCAAACTCATATATCTTACAGAAAAGTTACTTTTAAGTCAGTTTTGTCTTACTTCAAGTGTACAATATATTTGCAGTAGAAAGTAGGCAAAATACTTTGTAAGACTTTGTGATTTTGCAGTGCAGTGAATGCCAGTACTTCAATAAGAACAAATTGGATTACTATTTTCATAATTCTGAATTTTATGGGATTTCTTTGTACTTTTCTAGATCAAATTTCCTGAAAAAGAGAGAAAAAACCCAATTTGTTCAGTTTTATTTGACTTTATTTCCACTTTCAGTGTCTGTCTGAGGCTCGTCTGCGCACCCACTCACAGAGGCGTCTTTTTGACACATTCCTCGACAGATTTATTAAAATCCTCCGCAGCCTCTAATAAATAACACTATTATGTTTGCGTTATTGTGGGAGACGCTTCAGAGTCGAAACCGGTGGCGGAGCTTAGCCCCCATGCTGTTTGTGTTTGCCGCTCAGACTAATTTGTATTAGGAGGCAAATAATCGTATTAATGCCCATTAGAGGCATCACAAGTGGCGAGCATGAAGACATCACAGACACCTACGTGCTGCGAGCGGCGGCGGCTCGGGTTCGCGTGACGCTCTAAATAAAGACGCTCCTCGACGCCGAGCCAACTGTGATGTGTTTTCTTAGTCACGTTCTCCCCCCTTTGTGTGCTGATTGTTGGTGTCTTCTTTAAAGAAATGGGCTTAATGAGACGTAAACGTGAGGCTTTTACCCAGCAGGCCAAATGTGATACACAGATAAGCGTTACCTTTGATAGTGCACACTCTGCAGGTGGCACAGATATTCTGTGATTCCTCATGACGTCTTTACAAATGTGGCCATCAGGCGTGAAAAAAAGAAGAAAAAAGATCCTGCCTGCGCAGTCCAGAGGCCTGCAGAAAGCCACCATGAGCAGAGCTAAATCTGCATTCAGAACATGATTATGACAGCACAAGACTAGTATGTTTTAAAACCAGCTTTCTCTGCTTCAAAGCCCATTTTTTTTTTGCTCCTCTTTTCTGTGAGACACAAAACCCGCTATATGTTAATTGATAATCAGCAGTGTTGATTCAGTGGTGCATTCAGTGCAAATCTGTGCCCTTCTGGATGTCAGAGGGTTTCCGCGAGCCGCGCTCGGTGCCAAAGCCTCGCCTGGCAGTGGCGGCACCTGTTGGCTGGTGCCAAGGCCTGGCAGGGGTTATCGGCGCTCTCTCTCTCTGATGGCGCCCGACAATCGCTGTGGAAAATGACTGCGGCGGTTTGCGTCATGCCAGAGAGAAAAAGAGCATTTGTCGACAATGGCTCGCTTTTCACCGTCGCTCGGTTACCGAGAGTGGCCGGGAGGAAAGGGGGCGTGAGACGGGTGGGGGGGAGAAAAACCTGCAGAAGACGTCAAACGTGGGAAAACATGTGAAGATGCATGATGTCTTTTGCAGCAGTGCTGTGAAAGTCGAGGTGCCGCAAAGCAGGAGATGCAGAGAGCGTGACGGCGCTGCATGTCAAGGTTAACTGGAGCAGATATGCAAAAAAAAAAAAAAAAAAAAAAAGCTGCATGAAAGCAAAGTTAAGTAATTATTGTTGTGATATTGGCTTTTTGTTAGAGGTAGGAGTGGGAATTTATCATATTGTTTGTCATTTATTGTGATAAATTTCTTATGATGAGAATTTTGAGTTATCATTGTTACAATACATTCCAGCTAATATTCAAGAACCCCCAAAAGTATCTGTGGTGTTGGTTTTACTATTTTATCCACTATTTATTTATTAAATATCAATAATTGTGGGGAGTTTAGGAACAAAGAAGAGCATTACAATTTTTCTCAAGAGCAGAATTTGTGTTTGTGGGGTTTTGAATGCTGAGATACAGTCAGACTCAAAAAAGAAGTAATAAATTGTTGTTATTGTTACCACAAAATATCGTGATAAAACGTTAAGTCCATACTGCCCACCACTTATTTCTTTCTTTGTCACAATCTGCAAAAAAATGTCAATACTTTATGTGAAATTTGGAAGAATTGTTGCCTGTTTTTATTACTTAAATGCCTAAAAATGCAAAAATCAGAGAAACTAAACATTTGCTGTTGTTCTGTATTTTTTCAGAGCTATATGTAGATGTTTTTTCCTGAAAGAGCTTCAACCTTGTTTACATTTTAGGTTTGAAATTGCTCATTTTTCTGATCGAAATGTCTCGCCCGATGCTGAAAACGAGCTGATTCTGGTCTGCGATGGCACACAGCAGAGCTGTGTAACCACACTGCACACCACAGCTTTGTTTAGCTTACAGTGTTGGCAGTTTTCTAAAACCCTGAGCATGGTCGAGATAAGAATTGATCGGTGAATCTGTGTGGCGGCCTCGGTTCGTCACTGTAGACATTTTGGTCAGGAGGGGGTCTAAAAAAAGTCTTCCTTCCATTTCCTTTCAAAGGAAGCCACAATCGTAGGTCTCCGTTTTAAATTCAGACGCCCCCTCAAAACTTCACACTGAACCAGGTGTCAACCACTCCATTGTTCCATCGCGGGTCCGAAAGGTGAGTTTCACATTGTAGTTTTTCCGTTTAAAATTGCTGGCCTCTTTCTGCCTTTTACATACGTATTTACAGATGAACAAACTTTTGACCTCACAGTAGAGGTGAGTGGAACAATGATTTGGTTTCACATGATTTGGTTTCACATTTATCTGCATCTTGTTGCCGTACCTGTTCCTCTTTCAAATTAAGTCTAAGTTTTGACTGCAGAGCTGACCGCCTTTCTTAAAAGTCATCATGTCGCGTTCCTTTCTTCGCTGACTCAAGCGCTTCCTCCTCGTTCTGAGTTGATTTATACGCCCCCCGCTCCCAGGTCTCGTTTTGTGCCCTGCAAAGATTTATTGACATGTGCAAAGCGGCTCGTACCCGCCTGACCTGCGAGGTCGCCTCAGAGCCTCTGGTTCTGACGCTGCAATAGGTGCGCAGGCTTCCTGTGTTGTGTTGGTTTCCTGTTTTTGTTCTTACGCGACCTGGACAGAAGCGGCTTCTCACCTCTCATTTGTTGCAGCAATTAAGGGAGGAAAGCGCACTCGTCTTACATGGGTTACAGATTTGGATGACATCATAAGAACACATAACAAGCAACATTTTAGATGCTTTTTCTCACCTGTGCATGCACATCTTCAGCATTAATAATCCCACAGTAAACCGTTATTATAAACCCACCTTTTAATTACATACAAACAGTATATCAGTGCTTCTGTTGTCTGTTTCAACAGATTAACTTTTTTGAGGCTTCTGAAATAATTGCACAAGTAACAACATCAACGTCCAGCTGGTCTCTGAACATTTTGTCCTTCTGAATGTTTGACAGTTCAGACTTTTGTTGACAACGTCAACAGAGATTATCCTGCCTTATATTTTGGGATAATCTACTTTGACATAATGGAGAGCGCAGGTTAAAGTTTATAAGGTGTTATGTTTGCATGAAAGGAAGTTTAACTTACTTACTTTTAATGCAATAACACGTAAGCATAAGGTTGGATATGTGCAAAATATAAAATATGTATTGTAGCTTTAAGGTGGCTCATTTTCCTCAATGTTTGGCTCGTATGAATCTGTTTTATTGCCATTTTTGCACAATAAATGCAGGTGAAATAAAAGTAGAAAAATGCTTGAATGAAACATAAGCATGAAAATAACACACAGCCTTAATAGATTGAGGTATTTGGAGTCTGTGTGTGTGTGAGAGCATCTGTGTGCTGCTGCCCACTAATAAATGCAGGACCGCCTCACTCTAATCAAGCTGATTAAAAATTCCTGTGTGCACAGTCTGAAATCACACCGATGGTGTGTGTGCGTGTGTGTAGGGTTTTATAGTTGTTTATGTATGTGTGAGTGAAATGTGTTTTCTTTCTAACTCGACATTTTGAGAAATATGTCCAAACAAATGGGGGTTTGTTGGTCTCTTTTTCTCACATACACATTCACTCTCTTCCAGGGGCGGACAAAGGTTATATGAGGGGCAAGGGAACCATTGAGTTGGCCACCACAGTGCCACCAAGCTTAATTGGTTGTCAATTGTTCTTTTCAATCAAATCAATCAATCTGAAATTTTATTTGTATAGCACATTTTAGCAACAAGGTATTTTAAAGGGCTTTAGGTCATAAAAACACAAAGTCATGCAACTTTTATGTCATGCATTCTTTTCATACTAATTGTTTTATAGTTAATTAGTTAGCAAGCAGTGAATTCCGGCTTTAACTTGAACTCTTAAGCTACAAGTAACAAATAAATGACTAATTAAGATTTTTTTTAGAAACTTTTAGATTAGTACTGTTATGTAAACATCATTGCAAAACTACAGAGAGTGTTTATTGCATAATTTGTGTATGAATCCACCTTGTGATAGCTGATTGCTAAGGCAGCTTAACGCAACTGAAATTTTACATAAAGCAAAATAAGGAATTTAATACATTGTATTTGTTCAGAAGTGAAGATCTTCATAAAATATTATTAAAAGCTTTATTGTGGAAAGAGGGAACAAAATTAACACGACTAAAATTGTCCGTCCAGCTTATGTCCATGTAATACCATTAGCAATGCAGGCTAGCTAACCTTAGCAGAGTGGCATTTGAAAGAAGGCGGTCTATGTTTTCAGCGTTATTTTGATTGTTTCCCTCTGGCACTAACATCGCAGAAAAGTCAGATAACAATTGTGGAGAATGTGTGATGTAATTGTGATCAGGATGTTGTGTTATTGTAAGTTATAAGTAGCCGCCATAATTAAAATTCCTTCAGCGATGATTCACATGTTGTGAAGTGTCAGAGCATAGTGAGTCTATGCTCACATATTTATATTATTTATAATCACGTGTGCAAAACTGGTTTAATCACAGCTAAACCTTCTTGAAAAAATCTATTTTAACGTGCTTATTTACAATTAAGACAATCCTTTATTTAATATTTATGACTGGTAGTTGATATCTGATTGTGTTGCTTTTGAAAGAGTTAACGATCTTCCAAAGCAAAGAAGATTGTAGTCTGTATATCACATTAAACTAAATTAATACAGTTTTCTGTTTTGGATGAAAACTAGCCTTTTGGTGCAATGCAAATATATTTGCATTATCACTGTCAGATTCCTTTTCTGAAAAAAAAAATACTTAGAAAGACATAAATTATACTGTAAAAATGTTGCAAAATGTTTTTGTCATATTGCCCGCCTCTACTAGCTAAACACTGCATCTCAGCAATTTAGAAAAAGACAGTTTGTTTTTTCCCCACGCTTACAGGAAAAACAAATTTGTGTAATTTTGTCCAGTCAGAAAATATAAACACACATTACTCCTTTTAGTAGCAACATGCCAGATAGGCACTGGCCTGGCTACCTGAGCAGAGAGCCTGACTAATTAAACAGAGAATACTAACTTGTTAGAAACTTTAAGTTTCCGCATTAAAAACTTTAAATTGTCTACTAAATTTAGTGGGTGTTTGTTCTATATTTTTCCATAATACTGTGTAAAAATGTGAATGATAACATTCTTAAAGATGCATTAATCGATGTTTTATTATTTTAGCAACAGTACGGATAAATATTGTTTGATTTAAATAAAATCAATTAGATTATAGACGACATTTCAGTTTCAATACTTGAGCAAATATAAAACCTTAGTAATTTTAGGTCATCATGCTTTAAAAAAATATTTAACATTTTAAAACTGTTTAAAATGTTAAATATATTTAACTCAAAATTATGAGCTAATTAAAAGTCAGGCTTATTCTTATTAAACTAGAAAATCCAGATATAGTTCTGGATTAACTGCTTTCTCACAAAAGCAGTTAATATGTTATCTGCAGTGTGTAGCTTCCTACGCCTAATTATTTAGATAAATAAAGAATAAAGTGCTAATCTGGAAAGTGGGTAAAACCAAAGGTTATGTTTACTGTGTGAAAAACAACTTTTAATCTCAAAAACATGTTAGTAGTTTATTGGAAAACTATTTCAAGAACCATTAAACTGTGCCAAGTGTGCGAAACCAGTAACTATGTAGACAGGAAATGGAGGTTGGAGGTGGTGTGCCGCCAATATTCTTCCTGTGTGAAACATGAACTGAGAACGGAACAAATAATCACCAATCAGAAAAACATCCCTAAAGAAAAGTAAGGCAGTTTAAAAATTAATAAATTAACTTTTAGTGAAAACATTTTCTCTGCTTTACTTTCATACCAGACTTTAACTGGAAATCCAGTACTCTTACATTCTGAGTATTTGTTTCAAATAGGAAGATTATTCCATTCACGCTGCCTCCTAACTCAAATTCATGTGTAAATTATCATCAGCTGCTTTGATGCCAATATGACAACAGTTGAAAGATTAATAAAGAAGGACATTTTTGTGATTTTAGTTGTTTCTAGATTGTAGAATGCACACTTTCTCTTTCGGTCAGGTATATTAATCTAAATATAGACCAGATATATATTCAAAGAAAAAAAGAATTATCCACTGCAGGGAAGATAATAACAGCTCATAAACGTTTAACACGTTGTAAGAAAATTACTTTAAGACATAAAAGTGTGTAAATTAGAATATCAGGAAAGAAACTGTTAATTTATGTCAGTCTGAATTCATAAAGTAAATTATGTAAACTCATACAGTGTGATTTTAGGTATTTATTTTGATTAATTTTAAAGATTATAGCTTAGAGCTAATGGCAACCCTAAATTCAGAAATTAAATATTGCAGAGTACCAATAAAAAACTGAACTCTGTTACATTGTGGCTTACAGAAAAACCATTATCTGGCATGATGGTATGCCACAAAAAGTCATTCAAGCATATTGGTGGAAAGTTTACTGGAAGGAAAAACTGTGGTAAAGGTTTACGAAGCACTGCCCATTAAAGAATTTGACTGAGATTCACAAATTGTGGACTGCAGCTTCATGCGCCATACCACTCTGATGTATCTAGGAAAAAGGACTGAACCGAACTGGAAGTAAAACTCTGCATTTCCTTTTGAGTTCCCAGAGTCTGGAGAAAGAGTGGCGAGGCACCGGACCCAAGTTGCTTGAGATCCAGTGTGAAATTTTCCAGTTTCAGTGGGGATTTGCGGGGCAGTGTAACCCAATGGTGTTGCTCCACTGTGTTTTCATTGTATCCTCAGTTCAGAGGAGTCTCTGGAACCACTTCTGTGCACTTCAAACTTTCCCTCCACTGACTTTATGGAGATGCTGATTTTATTTTCCAGCAGGACTGCCAAAAAGTACCAGTAGCTGCTTTAATGACTGTTGCATTAACTGGCCAGCTCACTGACCTCATAAACCTCACAGAGAAACTATGAGGTACCATAAAGAGAAAAACGAAAGATTGCAGACCTTACAATGCAGAAGAGGTGAAGGCCGCCATTAATTCAACCTGGGCGGGTTTTTTTAAGACCTTAGCATTGCTACGTGCTAATCGCTTCCACGCCATGCTGCATTTATGAATTCATGCAAAAATGGCTCAAACAAATATTGAGTGCATAATCTGTCCAGAAAGCGCTAAAAGAAATATTTCTGGATCATTCTTAAAATTCACATCAACAAAGTGTACCATATTTATCTATGTTATTTAAAACACTATAAGAGAACACAATAAGAGAATGTTATAATTCTCTTACCGAATAATAGTTGTTGAATTTAGTTTGAAGATTATAATTCAGAAGAAAGGATTTATAGATTTGCGTCAAAGCGCCCCCTAGTGGACTGATCATGAACAAAAATAGACGTTTATTTTTATAACAGATCTTTTATTAGATTAACTAAATGTTTTATTGTTCAAGACTATATCCCATGTTTCCATAAGAAACACTAATTTATTATTCCATCTTTCCTAATGTTTCAATATTGTGCACGGGCAAATGTGTTTACTTGATTTATTTTTCAGAAAATAGTCAAAGCACTATACTGAAATACGACTAAACAGTTTTTATTTCAATGTTTTGTTATTTTTAAAAATTATACACTATTTTTATTATTACAGTAAAATACCAGAACAAATAAAAATGCACTACCAGAAGTATTTCTTTTAGCACACGCGCTAATTAGCTGATGGTACGGATAGTGCTTCCAGGACAGATTCTGGATTGACAGTGCAGTGCATTAATATTAAGTTTTTAAAGTTTTGTTCAAAATTATAATACAATATAATGAAGAAAAAGTGTTGAGATATGATAATGAAGTTTCACTTTTTAAATTGAATTAACTCAGACTTAAAGAAGCATGTCTGCAGACAAAGTAGGTGTTTCCAAAATAAGGAGTTTCTCAAGGACGGCACCTGATTGGACTAAATTAACGTCTGTCATTCTGCTTTTCTTTAATATTGCTGGCTTACTTCTCAGGCAGTGGACTTTCTTTTTTTCTTCTTCTTTGGTTTCATAATCTTGCTGTTGTAACAGACTTATGAATGACTTAGATTAACTCGTTTACTGTAGATTTAGCTTGTATCAAGTGACGTTACTGTTTAATAGTTACAATAATTTGACACACTTAAACACCACACTCCATTTCAAAGTCCAAATATTTTTTTGTTTGCTACTCATGTAAGGTTAAAATCAACAGCCATAATAACACTGGTGATGTACAGTAATTATTAATGATGCTCATGACAGCAGGCATGCTACACACATTGAATAGTTTAGCAATGATAAAGCATCTGGTGTTGACATGTTGGTTTGTGGAGCCCTAAATGAAAATCCTCTTAGAGCCCCAAAAAGGCTTGGGCCGGCCCTGCCCCAGGCCTGCAAAACCTTTTTAAGAAAAGCCCTCTTTAAAAAATGTGAGCTATTCCTTTAAAGCTTCAATATGTAACTTGTAGAAATATGTTTTTTTTCCATATTTGTTAAAACGGTCACCATGTTTTGACGGCAAAATATGACAGATAATCTGTGAAAAGATCGATCTTAACCATCCTCTCTTTGAGCTGCTATTGTTGGGTGAAGAAATGCTTCACTTCCGACCAAAAACAACCAATCAGAGCCAGGAGGAGGGACTTAGTGCTGTCAATCAATCTCCTGTACTCGCTGCTCAATGTGCTAATGGCGGAGAAACAACTTACAGTTACAAGCAAACCACCGTCATTGCTAGCCATGCTAATTAGCCTGAGGCTCTGCTAGCTGCAGCGCTACATGAAGAGTGATTGACAGTACTAAGACCCTCCTCCTGGCTCTGATTGGTTATTTATCGATAGCACTGAAGGCAGAGGAGCTAAATTTTTTCACAGTCTCATGCCATATGGTCGCAACAGAGTGACAGTTTCGACAAATATGTAATAAAATATGTTTTTGGAAGAATTCAAGTGCTCTTGGGTGCCCCCCTCTGGCCTCTGAGGGTCACTAAGCGGCCGCGTAGTTCGCTAATACCTTACCCTGGCTCTGCTTCATGCTTTATAATGTTTCTCACCCCCCCAAATAACGATATAGAAATAAATTTACCCCTCCTCCGCCACGCTGTTGGAAATGAGGAGGAGAAAAAGGGGGAAAGCGCAGGCAGCAGCGAGGAGAGCAGAGCAGTGAGGGGGGGAGTGATGAGTCAATACAACTAATAATTTAATGGGGACAGAGAGGGAGAGACGGAGTGAGAGGGGCAGAGACAGAAAGAAAGAAAGAAAGAGAAACAGAAGAGGAGCTCCGTCCGGACGCCAATCCCCCATCCAACAGACAGGACGCCTCCTACTATCCCTACCGCCGGGGCTGCTCTCGTATCCGTCCACATCGAGGGTTTATTATCGGCTGCTATCCGGACTGCTCGGCGGCGGTGTTGGATGTCGCGGAGCGGAACTAGAGCCGAAGTCGCCTCTCGACTTGTAACCGTTGCAGCGGCGGTCGGAGGCGGCTAAACCCGCTCCACTTTGTGAAGCTAAATGTCGCCGGTTTTACCGCTTTCCGTTTTTTCTGCCGCTTGTTTCCTCCGGCTGGACGGAATTAGCTAACGTTCAGGGGCTCCGGCACGCGCGCAGAGAGACATAACCGCTCACCAATGTTCGCCCGTCGCGGTCCATCTCGACCTCGTCGTCCCTCGCAGTGGCACACAGACGCCGGGTTGTTGTTGTTGTTCGTCCGCTGCGCTGCCAAGAAGAGCCGGAGAAAGCGTCTGGTTCAACACTGATTCTAGCACAACCTCCCCGCTGTCATGCACACGGAGAGCGAGTCCAACTGAGGAGAGGACCCGGGAGTTGTTGTGTTGTTTTTGTTTTTAATTTTTTTTTTGTTGTTGTTTTAAAAAAAGAAATATTTTTCTACACTGGCTAAACTTGAAGGAGACGCGTTTTCCAGGCGGTTTTTTATGCTCTCCAGTGCTGAAGTTCTCAGATTCAGGTTGGTGTGTTATCTCAACATGACCGAGCATAGGGCATGCCACTGATAGACTCAGACTAATAGAGGTGAATTATCTCTTTATTTATGTTTTAAAAAGCCCCAACAAAATAAAACAGATTTGTGTCCAAACATTGCCAAAAAAGAGAGAAGGAAATCAGCTGTTGTACACTTTTTATTTTCCTGTCTTTACAGGTGTCAATAAAAGTCAATGAGGCAGTCGCAGCTTCTCCAAAAATGCTGCTGCTTGTAGACCAGAAAAGTGAATCACACGGTGGAAAAATGTTTTAAAATGTTTTAACCTATTATAAAGCTTATTAGCCACTTGTCAGGTGAAAAAAGGCAGCGTTTAGTTTCAACCAACTCCCTGAAAACCTGAGATGCATAAGTCAGGATTGAATTATTGTTTTTTTAACTCTGCATGCAGTTTTCAATGCACTCCACTCCATTTCTGCATAAATCCACTTTCTTAGAATGTGATTTGAACTTTTGCTCATGTTTTGTGTTTTAAGGTCATTTAAAAATCCTGACCTGGATCTGGACGGCATCCGGGTTTGGATTCCTCCCTGTCCTCCTCCCCTCCCTCCTCATATTAGTTTGCCTCATTGCATGCTATGAATGGGGGAGTTCATGATCTTTTTTGCATGGGGGTGGATAATTTTGCCCTTTTCACTCTTTGAGCATTCCAGCTCACGTCCATCAGCTCCCGTTAACCTGCACGCACCATTACGTTTCCACCTCAACAAACGGCACATTGAATTTTCACCACGATTCTGCTGAGTTGTATCCGAGCTCTTTAAGCACCTGTGGGTGATGCAGCGTCCCCACGTTCAAAATTTTCATGACTGATTATGAGTCAGCAGTCGCCTGTTCTGAACTTTCCTCGAGCCACGTTTTTTTTTTTTCTGTCTGTTTTCCCCCCGCCGTCCCAGGCTCGTAAACGTTACTGTTGTGTTTTTAAAATTAACGCTTTCATTGCAAAACCTATAAATAAAGTTCACACTTGTTGAGCAGCCGACATGTCTGTCGCACCAGAGCGACGACGCGGCCTCTCGCCTCCCTTTGCCCTCCGAGCTGCAGCATGAAGCCACACGAAGCAGTGACTCACACACCGAATTGAGTTAGTTTCCTGCAACGCTCTGCAGAACCTTGTGTGTTTTCACTGCATGCAACCAAGAACAATGTCAGGTGTTTGCACAACAAATTCTACCTTCGTTACCCCTTTTTTTTCCTCAAGAGTATCCGGCGGGACAGCCGTAAACGTTACACCATTAAAAAATATGAACATTCCAGCAGCTTTATTAGATTATCTTCATAAATGATCCAAAAAAATTAGCCGCTGATGTCTTTTCTTTCTTTTCTGTTTATCCCTCCCCAGGTGATAGTGAGCTGAGGTGCTGAGGATGATGGACCATCTCAGCGAGTCGTGTCTGGGCAAGGAGAACTCGGAGCTACTGGTAGGCGGCCTGGCCGAAGCCAAGGCCCCGCCGGCCAAGCTGCCCCGGCTGGAGCAGAACGGCAGCCCCCTGGGCCGGGCCAGGCTGGGCAGCGCCGGGGCCAAGCTCGCCGGGATCCCGTACAAACCCGCTGGCCACCTGCTGAAAGCCTGCCACAAGAGAGGTAGGAGAGCATGCAGCTGCAGCCAAATGGTCAACTTTTTATTCAACTTTTCCTCAGTCATTTTTTACAATCAGTCAACAAATTGTTGTGACTAAGCCTGTCGCAATAAGCAATGCAACAATCAATCCCATGATAAGTTGAAATGAGATGAATAATAATCGTTAATATTGTGGAAAAGTTGACATTTTGAAAAATAATGCAAACATTTGACACCCAATACAAAGTAGTTATTTTGCACTGCCTGCCACTTTTGCCTGTTTTCCCTGCCAAAGCTGAATGATTGATTTTTTTTTATCGTAATTTTGGTTACAGAGACTTATAATCCAGTTGAATAATTGTTGTTTTGTTTATTTCTGTTTAGAAATGAAAGGTTTTTTATATATTTGAGATGATCTGCTTGCGTTATTATGTCATTATTATTATTATATCAGTCTAAAATGGTCTCAAAATGACAATGTTATTATTTATCGTGATAATTTCTGGGACAATTTATTTGTTGTCGAGACTGTCCTACCCAGGACATTGTTAAAAACTTCTTTAGAAGAACTAAATTATAAAAAATATGTGAATGAAAGAAATAGGGGTGATATGAATGTAGAGTTTTATCACATTACTTTGTGGTATTATTTTGATAGCAATAAAAGTGACAATAAGAACAATTTATTAAGATTTTGTAAATATGCTCCAACAAGTTAATGTATTTCTCTTAAAAAACAATTTGTTTTGGACAACAATCACATAAAAACGTGTGATTTGTAGCACTAAAACACAAACACTAACTGCATTTAGTGCTATTTTCACGTTTGTTGATATTTATTGACACACCTTTATTGAACAAACAGTGGTTATAAATAGTAAAAACTACAATCCTGACAATAGGGACTGTTTTAGGGATTTTTAAACATCATTAATCGGAATTTATCATCACAACGATAAATAAAAATCTTATCGGGATAAGAAATTTATCATGATAAATGATAAACGATACGATAAATTCCCGCCGCTGGAAGCAATGCAATCAAAATGAAATTTTTACACCTCTGTTGAAGAAACAATGTTTAAAAATAGTAAAAATAAAAGTTTTGGGGGGTTTTAAACAACATTCATTGAAATTTATTGTAACAACGAAAAATCAAAGGCTTACCTTGATAAGAGATTTATCACGATAAATGAAACAATAAATGCCTAGACTTAGAGATACAGTCAAAATTTGATTTTTTAGGAATTATTAAAATTAAAATTCATATTAATGAAGGAAAGTAAGTTAAACACTGATTAACTCAACCTTAGTACTCACTTGAGTGGACATGCTCTTCCACTCACTTGTCCTAAACTTTATTTTAGAGAAAAGAAAACAAAACACGCTTCTGTTTAGACTCCACACTCTCTCATTCATATATCACACAGCAACTATTTGCTCAAACAAAAGCTAATAGAGGAGCAGTGTGAGAAATATTTCTGCACAGCACTACAACTGCGACTCTTATATTTATGTACTGAGAAGTTTCAGTTTGAAAATTGAGATTCTTAAATCTAGTTTTTAATATTTTAACATGTATTTTTAAATAACTGGTTTCATGTTTTAAGAAGAAAATAACTGATAAAGCTATCCGACTTTGAAAAGTAGTGAGAACTTCTTTCACATTTTGTCAAATTTTGTTGGTATTTCTTATGCAATACACCAACACAAAGCAGCAAGGACGTGAAATAATTAATGATTTTTAAAAGTTTGAGAAATAATAATAATAATAATAATGGGAAACAGTGGCATGGATTTTAAGACTGTAAACCTTGTGGGGCATCTCTGCCAGCTTTGCAGCCCTGCAGACTGAAATTTTGGCTCAATCTTTATAGAACAGCTCAAGGACGGCATGGATGGATGAGTTGTGCCTGTGAGCGTCAGATTTCAAATCTTCAGATTTAGGTCTGGATTTTACTGGAATATTCTGATAGATTAATTTAATCCAAGTCATTCTGTTGGAGCTGGTATGTTTAGGGTAAGTCTCACGTTTTTTGGTTGCTCTGTTTTTAGAGCCATCCATCTTTCCATCATCTCTTACCATCTTGAAGAAAAGCTTCTCCACAGCATCATGGTGCCTCTACTATGTTTCTTAGGGGGGTGATGTGTTTTCTTGCGTTTTCTGACAGATTTATAATGAGGTTAAATGACTCTGTCTGCTATTTTCAATTGGTTATTGCGCTTTATTTGAGGGTAAAAGAGTTAAGGAGAACTTTTCACATTTTTATTTGTGAAACAAAAAGAAAAAATATGCATAACCATCCGTCTCTTTTGTTATTATCCATTGGTATTTCTTCGCTTATTGCAAAACCCTCACTACAATATGTTTATGGCAGAATTGTAGGGATACTTTTGCAAAGCAGTGTCGTAATTTACATCGTTTTTGATTTTTTCTTCTTTTTTTTTATTTAAAAAACTTGCAGTGTCTCGGCCGTGATTGCTCTTGGCTCCCAAACTGTTTGTTTGTTTGGCTGCTTTAGTTTTTCCCTGGCCAACGGGGATGCAGAAAGTCTTGGAAAGCGGCCGTGCGAGCGTCCTCATATGGGCCGTTTGCTCTCATTCGCTGCTTTTTATGTACGTGTTTGCGCTCCGGCTGAGAGAGAGTTTAATTTGTCACCTTCATCATCGCCGCTCCTCGTGGCCTCCCACCGCGTTTGCTCCTCCGAGCCTCCTCTCCGCTCCTCCGCCTCTTCCCACTCATCAGTTCTTCCTCTTTTTCTTTTTGGTTGGGTGAAGCGGCCAGTGGAGGCGGATGATTCTCCGAGGCTTCGCAGAGAGCCCACAGTGGGCATTGTGTCCGAGCCCGAAACAATATTTACCGCAGCCCTCTCTGGGCTCCCTGGAAACAAAGCCAGTATTGATCCCCCAAATGAACCTACACAGCAGTCTTTATTGTTAGATCTTTATCTATTAAAATCAGGGGAGGAGAAAAGCAGCTCTTTCAGCACATTCCGTTGCATTTTGTCGGCTTATTGATTGTTTTGCCAGAGCTGTGCACATCTTCTGGAATGCCTGGGATTGGAAAATATTAGAAAGTGAATCATTTTTGTCTGCAGTGACAATAAACATACAGAAATGTTTCCGCACGACAGCCGAGTGGAGCAACGGAGCGGCTCGTAAACACGCTCTGCTTTAAGAAGGCTTCGACATGTTCTGTTTTTCCTCCTCTTCTTCAATTTTAAAAGGCCAAATTTGCCCTTTTCTAACTCTTCAATTTACAGGGATGTTATTTTAACAGAAACAGGTGATATTTGCACATTTGAAAATTCAGTCTTTGGACAAGAATTGCTCATTTCTTAAAGCAGCAGAGCCACTGTTGACACAGAAGAGTGAACCTCGGGGCGCGGAGGTGGCTCGGGATTTGAAGCGCTGCATCATGGGAAGATGATTTTGGGTTGGCAAGCAAAAGAGTAGAAAGGCAAATGTAATCACAGTACCTTGACAGTGAATAAGGAGGATATTGTGCCCAAAAGGAGAGAGAGGAAAGGACGATTTTTAACAGATGTTTTATGTAGCGATGCACCGTTTGGGCTTTAATGGCCAATCCAGGGTTCTGGTTTACTTTGAGGTCCAACCTGCTGGTTCTGATTTCATTTTTACAGACAATCATGTATATAAATTCAGCTGTTAATATATAAACTTTGGCCTTTAATAAACAAAAAAGAGAGGCACTGATCTTAGAGTTTATGCCAATTTTAAGAGCAAAAGTTGCTGGCATTCAAGATACTTTTTGAATACCAACATATCTTCAAAATTTCTTACTAAATTTTTACACATTTTGTGCTTCCTACCACTTATTTTTCATTTATCTCAATGTTACAGAAAATAGCTAACTTTTGAGTTGCGTTCCCTCAGAAACAGCTCTGAATTTTTTAGCTAGCTAAACAGTAAATCAGCTAATTCTGTTTAAAAGATCATTTCTGTTGTGCCTCTCTTAAAAAGAATGTTGCAAGTTATTTGATAGATTTAATCCAGAAGAAAATAAAATACTTAGAACTGGTGATTCTCCAGTAGGTCGCCAAGTGATCAACTTGATGAGACTGAAAAGATCAAACTGTTTATGCATCACAGTTTGCATCAACAAATAAAGTGCCTTTTTCTGTTCAGTTTCATCCATTTTTAAACTTTCTGTGGATGAATTCATGCTCATTTTGTGCTCTCTTTGACAACCAGTATGACTTCTCTAAATAATATGTACCGTCAGAAAGTTATTTTGGTTTGATATGGAATAGTAGAAGAAAGCAATAAGATAGCATGGACCATTTTATAAAATTTTACATTTTTCTGAGAATTTCAATTGAAAAACAAACTAATCTTAAATTTTCTTAAGGTGAAGTCATTGTTGCCTTGAACTGAAATATTTTTAGTTTTTGGCATCCTTTCTTTATTTTGAAGAAACATTTCCCTTTTGTGACTTCTGTCTTGTTCCATAATTGTTGATAACAGCCTTCACTCCGCCATGGTGTCCTTATAAAGCTGTGAAATTTCTCTGTAACCTTCTCCTGATTGATACCTTTGCGACATATGAGTAATATATAGCTTTAACTAAAGCATAATCAGATTCACTATAAGTGATGTTAACTGTGGACCAAATAAATCTGAAGTATTAGTTTATGGATGTTTTTTTAAAAATTCTTTATAACTAATATAAGTATTTTTGGTTGATTATGTAACATACACCTTAATGTGTGGAAAAACTAAGAGATTGATCTTGGTTAGGCCTTTTTAAAACACAGTCCCTGGTGTTTTATAGGGGTGTGTACACTTTTGAGAGCAACTGTTTGTGAAAACCACAAAAACGCACAAAAACAACACCCCACCCTAGAGGGGAGATCTTAAAAAAACAGGAGAGGCTGCAGATGAACAGATGATGACTTCCCAACACAGTTATGAGCAGCTACTTGATACGCTTTCAGATTTACATTTACATCTCATGTACTTGTAAAGGTTAACAATATCTGTGTCACCAGAAGGAAATAAAGGGTAAAGGTGTGTGCCTCTGATTAGAAGCTGTTCCCTCAAACATGAGCGATGTCTTCATCTTTAGGTTCATTTCTGTTCTGCGGCAGCCGAGTCATTCCCGCCGAGTCCCTCGACACTTACTGTAACTTAATCATCGGCGCTGAATTTCAGCCTGCCGACGGAATGCTGAAGGTCAGCGTTTGCATGTGGAGAAACGTGGAACCCACTCAGTTTCTCGCCTGTGCCTGTGTGTCGTCAGGCAACATGCTGCCCGTGTTCTGCGTGGTCGAGCACTACGAGAACCCCATGGACTTCGACAGCAAGGAGGAACATGCCGAGTTCGTCCTGGTGCGCAAGGACATGCTCTTCAACCAGCTCATCGAGATGGCCCTGCTGTCGCTGGGCTACTCCCACAGCTCCGCAGCTCAGGCCAAAGGTAACCGCCGAGGTCGCTCCGTCACCCTGCCATGCTCTTACTGTACGCTCACACACACTGTGTGACCACGATAACCTACCTACAGCAAACGTGAAGCTACAGTACACTGAAATCTCACAAAATCGGGTTTCTAGTGCAAACAATTAATCGTGATTAATCGATTAATGAAATAATCGTCAACTAATTTAGTAATCATTAAAAAAGACCATTTGCTGAAAGAACAACCTATTGAGGGCAGTAATTTAAACAAAACTGTGCAAATACACATATTTTTCATTTAAGATTAAAAATTGTCTTTATCTGTAAATATGTTCTACCCAGAACTTAAGTGGCAGTTTTAGCTTCACCTGCTTCAAATTCTGTAAGAAATCTATTAAGCACCTTTTGCTGTCCATTTATTAATCTGAAAAATAAACAACAGATTATCTGTATTGATGCAAAGTAAAGCAGAAAGAGCTGAGCTGTTCACATGTTGATATTAGAAATATTTATTTTGCTGTAGATGCATCCTTGGCTACAAATAATCAATTCATTAATTTAATGCTATTTTACTGCATTTTAGATAATAAAATGTTTGTTCTCTTATTGACAAAAGTAATTGAATTATTTGCTTTTAATGTTTTTTCAAATATTGTGTAACAAAAGGCTTAAGTGATTAAATAAAAAATTTGAAAAATCTGCCATTTTTATCTGATTAATCTATTAATCGTCAAATAATCAATAGAACAATCAATTACTAATGTAACTGTTAGTAGCAGCCCTACTTGTAATGAGACAAAACTAACTTAGTGACTTTTAATCAAGATATAGGAATTTATTTTAATATTGATGAAAATATTACTTATAAGTAAAATAATCCACCAGTGGAAGTAATACTTTTTCCTCAATATTTAGGAATTAATGACTTAAAACAAGCTCCTAAGTTACTTGTGAGTTAATTTTGTCCTGTTTCAAGTGTATTAATATCTTGGTCACTAGAAACTATAAACTAGAAACTAGACAAAAGTACTTGGGAAGATTTTGTGTTTTTGCAGTGTAGCTCATCTTGATCCCAGAGAGGAGATGCTAAAGTCTCCAATGGGTCAGGCGCACTACCTGTTTTTGCATACATGCATGCTCTGCACACACTTCCAGTGCGTATATTTATACACACAAACAGCGAGTGTAGGTGGTGAAGGCAGGTGGAGGAAAGGGTCCACTAATTGCACTGGAGCACATGCAGGCCGAGGCTGGCTGTTTCAAGGTGCCTCTTTGCATGCTCTTTTATTGTAACCTGTCCATCACACACACACACACACACACACATCCTTATCCAGCTCTCCCGCGAGCCTTCCTCCTCTTCGCGTCCTGCTGTGTGGGCTGCTGCAGGTTTGAAGACGGCGTCAAGAGAAATTCGCACATGCTTGTTGTGATTTCACTAATAAATAAAGAGGAGCTTAGAGTGATTATAGCACCAAGATGCTTCTTGGGTGCCTACACATGGTGCTATTCGCACTTTTCACACGTGTTACTGTTTTTTAAATTAGCTCAGATGCTTAGATGCGCTCGCTCTCTTGTCCACATCTGTTGTTCACCCACGTCGGCTTGTCTGTGATCCACTCAGGTATGATTCAGGTGGGGAAGTGGAACCCCGTCCCGCTGTCGTACGTGACAGACGCGCCGGACGCCACAGTGGCCGACATGCTGCAGGACGTCTACCACGTGGTCACGCTTAAGATCCAGCTGCACAGGTAAGAACCTGGCACCGCTTCTTCTTCTTATTATTATCTTCAGACATCCTCGCCAACACATGCGGAATACATTAATCTCATGTGAGGGTTTACCGCAGAGTCGCATTAATCCCTGATTGCAGCGTTAACACAATGAGCACGTAGCATTTTCTCCTTGGCAGGTGCCAATCTGCTGGTTTCAGACCCAGAATAGCTTTATTAGTCACAGGAACAGCCGCCTGACCTCTCCCAGGAAACAGGAACAGATATCAGAGGAAAACCTCTATACCTACTGGGTGCCAAAAACACACACTTGTTTTATAGTTAGTCACTTTATCTGTTAAGAGACGGAAACACAGAGAGCGAATGCATCCAAGACTCTATTCACAGTTTAGTTTAAAGCGATCGAGTGGATTTAGTGCCACTGGCTGATCTAAATTTAACTGGTAATTGCTGTTAACTGATTAGCGTTTTGTTTCGTAAATGGGTGAAGGAAGATAAAATATAATATAATGATAAAGCTGCAAGTATTGAATCAAGCGCTGCAAATAAAAGGAGATTCCAGCAGATTAATCCAAACATTTTTATGTTTTTTGTTTCTTTTTTGAACCAGAAATAGCTACAAAAATCCCCAGATGTTAAATGTTTCTTTTGAATCCAGACCATAAACATTGATTTGATTTTAAGGTTTTATGAATAAATCATCTGTTCTGTACTTTTAAGATTGAAATTTCAACCCCAGATGGGCAATACAACTCTTTTAACTCCCTCTTGTTGCTTTTGGTTACAATCATCCATTCACACTCACAAATGCTCACCCCTTCACACACCTATAAAAGTATGTATCCAAAAACATACTTAAGATAAGGAAGTATTTATCAAAATAAGAAAATATTCATAGAATAAGTTAATTCATGCTGCTTCCATAATAGTGACGTCCAGATTCTGCTAATCAAATGCATTGTTTATCAGTAATCAGGAATTTTGGCAGTTTACATACAGCGTGTGTGAAACAGTGCCAAGAAAGAAAACCAACAGTAACAACCTCACAGAACCAATTCCTCTTGCTCATCAATCTGAGAAGTTTTACTGGGTCATTTTATAGAAATAAGAAAAGGAAAATGTTGGGGAGAGTGGAAAACCTTTCCTGGAAAGAAAAGCATCCCAAGGTCAGATCCTGAAATCTTCAAGAAAAATTGCAAAAAATTGGCAAAAATGTAGAGATGTTTCCTCTTAATGTGCAGCACAATTTCTGGAGAAAACTAAACAAAACTCATCTGGAAAACTGTAAAGCCTAAAAATTTATATCTGGCCACTTTGCACTCTTTAAGTTGACCGTGAACTCCTTGGTGTACCAAATTATTCTGCCGTCAAATCTGAAGCCATCTGTCTGTCAGACGGTCCAAACTGGGACGTCAACAGGATATTGACCCAGTTGTATTGGCCCAGTCAAAGTTTAGACATCATGATTGAAATTCTGTGGTTTGCCAGAACCAATTAAATGAATAAATTGAGGGTGTTTTCACACCAGATAGTCCAGTAGACTTAATCAATTAGGGACCAAAATTACAGCATTTTTTGCATTTTTGGTTGGTATGGTTTACTTTCACGGTGCACTGTCAAACGAGCCAGAACTTTTGAAAAACCCGTTCCCCTCCTCGCCCGTGGTGGCGCTGCACCAAGAACTACAGAAGGGCACAATACAAAAACCTCAGAAAATGACACTGAGCGCAACTTCCTTCTCAAAATATAAACAAAAATGGATTGGTGTCAGATTTTAGCAGTTGTAGGATTTATGTTTTGTCTTTGGCAAAAGATTATGAGCCATTTCCTCCACTAGCGTTAGGCTCTCGGATTTGTTTAGATTGTATTTACCCAGAATTCTGCATTATAGTTCACTTCCTACCTTTGGAGTGAGTCCTGATCCATTTGCATTCATATTGTGCATTCTAACCACGCCAGAATTCACTTCAATCGAACCTAGACTTAGGTTATCAGGGGGATTATAGTTCACCTTTTTGGTCCGCATCAGAGTTTGATTGCGAATTCACACTTCCACAAACAAACTGGAATTTCTGGGCAAATGAACTAAAGTTTGATTAAAGTGGATTAACAGAGCTGGTGTGAATACACCCTAAAATAAGGTCATGGGAAGATGTTGCAAATTTCATAAACAGTAATGTAAAGCACAGATACAAACATCCAGAAGACAATTACTGAACATTTTTGCACCGTTTGGTTATTCTACAAACTTTTTGAAATGTTGGTTGAACAAAATTAAGTTTTACACATCTGAGGTTGTATTCCAGCTAACCTGAGTGACCAGTTAGAACCAGAACATAAAACCTGAAACCTAAACGATGCTGCAGGGAAGAAAAACCAACCAGCTCAAGCCTTAGCTTGAACGCCGTTAACTGTCTTCTCATCACATTGGATGCTAAATTCTCCTCTGTAGGTGTGAGAGCCTTTGTTGTGTTATTACACAGCAAGCACACACACGTTTATATTTTTGGACCTAAACAGGCTCGCATGTGCTCGTGGACACAAAGGCGTGCGCGCGCAAACAGTCAGCTGGCGCTGATGTGGAGGCTCGTGCCAGCTGCACGCTAACCTAGTGTTCTGCAACTCTCTGGAGAGCTGTTCCTGCTCTGCCTCTTCCCCTTCTGTCTCACCCACCTCCCCCACCCTCCGCCGCCTCCCACCTTCTCCAGCCGAGCACTCACACATGCACTGACTGATGCGAGCACGTCCACCAGCCAGAATACAGAAGGTTGTGTTTATTTCCGGCCTGCCAGTCTCTGAATGCACGGATAGCTGTCTTTCCCTGCTCCCTCCTCCCGCCTTGCTCGCTCTTTCCCTCCTCTTGTTCACTTCCATCTCCCCAGAGGCTCTCTAGCTGCTGGAGCAGTTTAAGGTGTTCTGGAAAATCCATTGTCGGCTTGATGGAGTGCGTGCACGTGCAAGGCTGTGTGTTTTCTCGCTAGCAGATGTTGGCCTCGACCACTGCATGCATCCTTGTCTTTTCCATTCTCCAGAACATTTCCAACAAGCTAAATGATTGAGTTTTCTCCAAATATTCTCTCCTATTTTTGTGGATTTATCACATCTTATTTTTTTTTTGCTAATTTTAGTGTACAGCAAAGCATAAAACGTACGTCTTGCACATCCAGACTTGGTGAAACCACTGGAGCCCAGTTCAGCTGCCCACACCCTCCATCTAAATATGTTTCTCATTTTCAAAACCCAGGAGTGTTTTTCCAGGTAGAGATGAATGTCTGCAGCTGATGACTCTCCCAACTAAATTCGACGTCAGTCTGTTGCTCCTATAACCGTATTGTTGTGCTGAATATTTTCAGTAATATTGCATTCTGACTGCAGAAATCTACCCAGTTAGGACTTAAATTGTCTCGGCGAATACAACAAGCCAGGAAGGTACGAGTAACACAGAATAATAGTCGCCACATGCAGCTGATGTATAATTCATGCATCAATCCAGCAGATGTGTTGTATAAAGTAATTAACTAATCAGAACAATCAGGAGAGAGAGAAAGAGGGAGAGAGGGAGAATCTGAAAGAGAGAGGAGGAAGGCAGAGAGAAGGAGAGAGAGAAAGAGACAGAGCAATCTCCAGATGCATCTGCTTGATGCGCCAAATGAAATCTGTCTGTCTTGGAGGGACGCTTGCAGCAGGAAAAACGAGCAGAGGCCCGTGTGTTCGGCTCTCTCTTCTCTCTGGTTTCCTCTCTGCTCTGCCTTTCTGATGTGTCTTCAGTTCAACAGCACATGGACTTCAAACGGGATTGGACTAACTGAAACAGATTTCACATATTTGTTTTCTGGGGAAATTATCTAATGTTTGTGGCTGGACTTTTCAGTCCTAGAATTTGTGCTACAGATACCAAATCCGATTTCTTGTTACCCAGTTATAAGAATTAAACGAATATTTCTCTCGTCTTCCTGTCCTAAGCACCATTATTCGTTCATATTAGGAGCAGAGGTGATGTCACACTGTGTGTATGAATGAGCAGCTGCTTTAACATAGAGTATTACTATTTAAAAACCAATTCCAAATTATTATTGGTTTAACATTTTAAACTGTTTAGCCATACTGAGGCTAGTGTTACCAGAACAGCTGTCTGTTTGT
Source organism: Xiphophorus hellerii (assembly GCF_003331165.1). NCBI lineage: Eukaryota > Metazoa > Chordata > Actinopteri > Cyprinodontiformes > Poeciliidae > Xiphophorus > Xiphophorus hellerii. The sequence continues at coordinate 7,176,138 of NC_045674.1, forward strand.
ACTGAAAGTAGTTAATTCACTCTTCTTCAGTCAGTAACAGCGTCCACACTGAAGAGGGTTGTTATTCTGTGCTTTAAGATGTATTTACTGATCTGAATAATATTGGATTTTAACATTTTGGAACATCTTTCAGGTTCATAATAATCCCGTATTTTGCTGCTGAAAAGAATGCACTCTCAACAAATTAATTTGTCTGATTTTTGACCTGCAATCCTACAGCAATTATTTATATATAAAAGCCATAATACAACTAAAAAATAAAGTTGTATTTTTTTATTACATGGAAAAATCTTTAAAAACTTTGATCTTAAAACGCAATCCGCTTCCTCTTACCTTCTGCTACAGAGTCCGTTCAAAAACTAAATGGGTCACAATGATTTAAAAAACTTTTTTTTAAACCATTTTTATGAAATCGCAGTGTAAGTTTTATAATTTTGTCGTCAGGGGCTCTTTTGCTGATGATATCGCTCACGTTGGTGCTCTGCTCAAAGTCTACAATAGTTTTTTCCTAGTAGTCAGTATTAGTAATCAAAATTCAACATATATTTTTCTACTTTTCCTGTCCTAAGCACCAATAGTTATTAATATTAGGAAGAGAGGTGTCGTCATACTGTGTGTATGAATGAGCAGTCACCTTAAAGCATTGTTTTACTATTGTAAAACCAAGTCAAAATTATTATTCATTTGACATTTTAAACTTGTACTACAGTTTTTGTTTCCCTAATAATCAAAATGTTGGAAAATGTAAGTGATTTAAAGTGCAAACCAAGTAAATTCAGCTTTTTTAAACTGATTTGAGCTCCTCAGGGAGTAAATCTGCAAATAAATTAATATTTTTCAGGGATTTTTTAAAAGCTTTTTCTCATGATCCTCTCTCTCTACCCCTTGTCCTTCTCCATCCCTTTCTCCTCCCCTCTCCTCTCCTTACACCCTCTGTCTCCCGTGTGTTTTTTTGTTTCTTAACAGTTGTCCTAAGCTGGAGGACCTGCCGCCCGAGCAATGGAGCCACTCTACAGTAAGAAACGCCCTCAAGGAGTTACTCAAAGACATGAATCAGAGCTCTCTGGCTAAAGAATGCCCTTTATCACAGGTGCTGAAGCCCAATCCGCTTATTCAAAATTCCCCCCACTCCCCTAAAAAAGAGCAAAAGAAAGCAGAAAAATATCTCAACCTCACCCACCTCCCCTCCTTCCGCTACCATACCACACAACAAAACAAACACCCCTATCTCCATCACCTCCGTCTCTTATCTTTCACTTATCAAATGCCCTGAGTTTGATCCACTGGGAAAGAGAATTGGCATAGAAAATCCAAATCAATGGCCATTGTCGTCTGAATATTTTTTTCCCTTTTTTTGCCGCCTACTAAACACACACACACACACACACACCAAGAGACGTGCGTGCAGCGGCAGCCAAAAAACCAGAGGTGTTATTGAACATATGGTTATTGTTAGATAAACACTGGACCAATCCCAGAACGATCCGGATTGTTTTTTTTTCTTTTTTGCTCTCTTTTTTTTAATTTTGTCTTTTTAGTTCATTTCGTATCGCTGCACTGGGCTGGAGAATTACACATTCACATGTTAGGTGTTACGCTGCGTGCCGAGAGGTTCAATACAGCGCGCTTGCACTGATATTGTATTAAAAGGCAATGCAGTCGGTATATCATGGAGGCAGTGAATGGAAAGAAAAGGCTGCATATCTCAGAGTGTGTGTGTGTGTGTTAGCTACTGTTCACCCCGGCTTGTGTGTGTTTTCCTGGATTTGTTGGTGAAATATTCAGACTATATCTGCGCTCTTTGAGGTTTTTAGCGAGCAGCCAGCTCTCCTCCCTGTCCACCGGATGGTCACCTGGAGACCCGGGTTTGTGCCGTGCGTATGCGTAAGAAGCTGCTTCGGGTGCATGTGTGCGTGGGGGTGGGTGTGTGTGTTTAGCTGGGCATGATGATGTAAAGAGTCCCTGGGTGGCGTTCAGGCGGAGCCCAGCCCGGTCTGGTAATCACCCTGTTTACGGTCCATATGTGAAGACGGCTCAGAGGAGAGCGCACACTAGCTCAGAGGATTTAACACACAAAGCACATTCAGTCTGTCTCAGACACAAATTCGTAAGACTGACACACACACAAGTTTCAGATTAAATTATCAGATTGCTTTTGTTTTTTTTTTCTTTCAAGCCAATGTCTTTCTTTCCCACTTACCAGTTTAAATGCTATAAATCAGTCCTAAATGCTCTGTTATGTAAAACCGAAGCTATCTCAGATATATATACACAACAGCAATGAGCTTACACAAGCTTACCCTGTGGATTTTTCTACATTTTGCCACAGCAACACAATTCTAGGAGTTTTATTGGGATTTGAATGTGATAGAAGAGCATCCTAGTGAAGGAACATGATTTATTTCTGGACTCTCTTGAGCTGCAGGTCTTTTCCTCCATTTCTCTGCCAGCTCTGTCCATCTAGAAGCTTACATTTACATCCGTTCTTCTTCGCCAGATACCTCGAGCGTCTGTAAACAGCAATTTACAAATCTTGACACAGTCAATGTCAATTAGATTTAGGTTTGGATTTTGACTGGCCTCTTTTTAACTCAGACATAGCTCTGCTCAAGCCGCCCATTGGAAGGTGAGCCTGCATTGCCTCCTCTTTTGCTCTAATTTCCCTTCAAATTTGACCTTTCCCAACTGAAAGAAAGCATCTTTACCACATGATACTGAGCTTTAGTGTGGAAATATGTGTTTATACTTATACTCCGACTTTACCAAACATAGCATCTTGTAAGGAAGCCAATAATTTACATTTTCCTCTACTTTCTTCTTGTTTTCTGTTCCTCTGGCTCATGACTTTTCACAAACTTCAAACAGGACATCTTTCCTCTGTAGGTTTGACAAATAGTTATCCTGTCGACAGATTCAGATTTGTGGCTCTCCAGTTTCTTGCCATGGGTTTCTTAACCTCTTCTTTTATTAATTTCCTTCCTTATCCTGTTTTTCACTTAGACAGCAAAGGTTTGGGTAGGTTGGAGGCTAAGCTCTTTCCATTTTCAGATGATGTGTTGAGCAAAGCCATGGGAGATGTTCAAAGTTTAGATTATTGTTTAATAACACACTCTGTGTTCGTCAGTCTTAATGATGCCGTTAGAATAGAATAGAATAGAATAGAATAGAATAAGGTAAATTCAGGTTTACCAGCAGCAAAGTGACAGGCAGATGGAAGCATATTCAGATTAAAAGAAATGTACAACTGAGGAGGAACTTTTTAAAAAAATGTGCAAAACATTCATGCATGTTTGTGCACAAAAAACAGCAAAGTATTTACAACAAATAGAAAACTGTGCAAATACCAGCAAGGATCGAAACACATATTCAGTTTTTTGGGAGCAGTGATGGTTAAGGATTTTCTGTTATGCACCTTTGTGCATCGAGGATGCAGCAATTTGTCACTGTAGGAGTTTCCGGTTCAGCAGCAACTTCATGCATGGGGTGGGAGACATTGTCCACCTGCACTGGGTTGAGTGGTCATCCTACAACATATGTGGTGTTATGATGCAACATGGACTTTTTGGAGCTTTATATCCTGTTATGATGCCATTCCTTCCTCAGAAATTCATGCATGTTTGAGAAGTCCTTGAATCTCTCTTCATAGCCAATTGGGTGCCTTAACATTTGCTCAAACCTCCACCATGGAGCACCTCTACCCTTCTCCTCTCCCCCTCTGCTCCTTCAGACTAGCGGCAGCAGCAGCAAATAGCAAACACCTGTTGGAACTGCGCGTCTTCTGAGCTCATTATAGGAACTACTTTTCAGTCCAATGCTGCTAAGAACAGCATAAAGGAGAAGCATTGTTGTTACTATTTGCTGAAGGGGGAGTGTGAAAAAAGGTAGGAGCTTCTTAAAGAGACAGAGGCTAATTTCAAGGCATCAGATTGGGCTATATGTGCAGTAAAATATGTATTAAGTTGTTTTTGAGACATACAGTGTTTTTATAACAACAAGTTGCTCAGTTGTGCAATAAAATGGAAAATACATTATACCCTCCGTTTAATGTTGAGCTTATCTAACTGCTTCCTCTTAGCTGTAGATAAGCTGCAGCGCCAACATACCAGACCACAGAAGATGGCTGATGCCACCGCAGAGTAAAAAACCACCTCAAAAGACATCGACTAATGGTGTCCAGAAACCCCTTACACCTTCGATCGGCTGTATTTATAATATGATTGGATTCTGTTTTCTAATTCGGTGGCGTTTGATGGAAGTCGGTTGATTTTACTGAGGCAGCAATACTTTCTGGAAATTTATTTTGCAAACCACTCTATCAATTTGAAATTTCTGGCTTCGGTTTGTTAGAACATGTCCTGATGATCCAATTGTATCTAAGAGACGGCTGCTATGACGGCGTTTGACATCTGTTACTCTGTGGGGGCCGCATGTGTCCGGCTACCCCCACCCAGCCGTTTGCTCCCCGATAAACACTCTCCCCGGCTCCCTGGCCCCTCCCTGCAAGGTTTCAACCAAAGCGAGCGAGGGCTGTGGGAGGAGAAATGGGCGTAGTGGGAGGGAACGGAAGACTGGGACCTTTTTTGGGATTAGTGTTTCCCTGATATTCTGCTGTGTAATCCCAAAGCAAAAGGCGAGGTTAACAGATGACAGGATAGTGAGTGAGCAAGCAAGCCCACCTCTGAACGGCTCTCAGAGGAGATGGAGGAGAAGAAAACGCTTTATTATTGTTGTTGTTGTTGTGTGAAATTCTTCTTTTGTGTTCTGCGATGTCAAATCTTTAATTTCACTCTTTGTGTGTTTGGACTCTATTCTCACTGCTCAAGCAATTGGCTCCGACCCACAGCGGCTCTTAAACTTTAACGAGTAATGACTCGAAGAAGCCAAAATTAAACTTCTGCAAAATTAAACTTCTCATCGACCAGTCAGCTGGTCTGCAACTAATTATTATTTTAGCTAATTCAGACGATTAATCAATTAATCGGATAAAAATAATTAGCACTCTACAGATTTTTTAACTTACGCCTTTTTTGTGAAATATTAGAAACATGTTAAAAACAAATAATTCAATTAATTTTTTAAATATTAAATTAAACATTTCAAATATTTAATCTCTTTAGTGATCATTTGTAGCAAAGGACGCATCTGCAGCTAAAATAAAAATAAAATGTGAAAAACGCAACCCTTTCTGCTTGACTTAACACCAGTACAGTATAGGATTGATCTATTGGTTATTTTTTGGATTAACTGATTAATAATTGGGTTGTAAAAATAGCTTAGTAAGTGATTTTTTAACAGAATTTGAATCAGGTGATGATTAAACTATACCACTTGAGAGGTTTTGGGTAGAACAGGAAGACAATTGTTTTGTTTTTTTTACTACATTTTTGGCTTAATTACTGCTGAGTGTCTTATTTTTTGACCTTGTATAGTCCAGTTAATAATGGACCGATAACTAAATTAGTTGATGATTATTTCAATATTTGATTCAAAACGATTAATCGTTTCAGCCGTACTCTTCATTAATGACAAACTGATGTTTTAAAGCAGGTTTGGCAAAATCTGGTCTTCAAGAACTACCATCCATTTCTGATCTGATCAGAATATATATGTACAGTTTATGGCTTAATTACTGCTCTCAGTATGTTGTTTTTTCAGCAAATGACATGTTTTTGAGACTGTATACTACAGTTAACGATTAATTGATTACTAAATCGGTTGACAATTATTTCAAAAATCATGATTAATCCTACTAATCGTTTCAGCCCTAGATGCTACCAAGCTTAGAAACCTCATACCCTCGTTTGGTTTGCAGAAACTATGGCAACAAACGAGAATTTCCCCCCTTCCTCCCTCTCACTGAGCTGCCCCTGATGCACCAGCTGCTGCGTCGTGTAGCAGCGAAGTCATCAAAATGCCATCTTTGCGAGGCCTTCGCCACCTCAGCTGCCACAGGCGCAACCTGGCTGCCAGTGCGTGGCGTCTCTGTGTGTCTGTGGCGATGGCGGTGGTTGAGGGGAGGGGTCATCCCAGTTGAGATGAACATGTGCCATAATTGAGCTCTGTTAGATGTTGGCGAGCGGCGAGGCGCAGTGTCGCAAATAGGATTCGCTTTTTCCCAACCGATTCAGGCAACCGGCGCAGTCGTGTGTGCGTTTGTGTGTGTGTACAGTACCTGGTTGCTGCACTGCGATCCACTTACACACACACATGCAGACACACACACACACACTTCTCTCTCTCTTCCTGTCTCCTATGTCGCGGAGTGGAGTAGATGTTGGGGACCGATAGTAGCCCAGTGCCACTTCCTGGTCTTACCGATAAGCGCTCTGTGCTGCAGATGGCTATCATTTAAAGGGTCCACACACACACATGCAGGCACAGAGGCAGAGTTACTACCTGTTGACACACTGAAGCTCAGCCCTCCCGCTGGCTCCACAGTGGAAGCAGAGACGCTGGTTATCTGCTTGATTTCACTTAGTGCGTCTGCATGTGTGTGTGACAGAGCAGTGGGGGACGCGAATAGGTGTGTGTGTGTGTGTGTGTTGTTTCTCCTCACACATACAGGCTGGGCCCCCTGTGAGAGGTAGAGTGATGTATTGAGGGAGAGGGCTGATTAATGAGGAGCGTTTATTAGAACATCTGTGTCAAAGATGGCGGAGGAAAAGGGAGCGAGAGAAAGAGAGAGAGAGAGATCTGCAGGCCTCTTGTTTGTTGCCTGGAGCCGCCTTAGCCCAGATATACTGTAAATAAAATATGGCAGTGTAGAGGAGAGGAGTTCATTATCCCAACCCCCCCCGAACTAAAAGGAGAACTGTATTCACTTTAAATTTAGCCTTTTCAGGTGGATCTTTGGGCTGCTGGAACCAGGTTAAACTGGATTGCATGGTTCACTGCCAAGTACGCCATTTATCATCCAGAATATTCCCATCTCTACCCCCCCGAGCTAAAACACACGGCAGGAAACCAGGCCGGCTTCGCCGCATCCGAAGGAATCGACCACAAAAGGTTGAACTACTATTTATTCTTTGCTAATAACAATATTGCATAAACTCTAAAGAAGGAAGTGCTTCATACATAAATGTATGACCCATTAAAAAGCTAATTCTGACTTCCTAACCCCAACCTGAACTCCATCAGGGTTTTTTTATTGAATGAAGCCTTTTCAATAAATCTATAAAGGACCGCTTTGTTATACTGTTGAAGTCCGACTGCAGACCTCTTTGCCCCCCCCGCCTTCACCCCTCTTGTTTTTCATCATGGCGGGATGATGCACCACAACATGCTTGGCACAGATTCACACCCAGCTGCAGTCGCCAATGTGACTCTGCTCAGCTGTCTTCATTTTTCCCAGAAAATATTAAGATAAAATCAGCTTCTGAAAGTGTGCCACCATCCGCTGTACACAGGCATTTTGAACTACAGATTAGTTTTGTTTTATTTTCACTGTATTGTGAACCATTTTCTCAACATTTAAATGTTTTCTACAACAATCAAGATCTTCTCCTGACTCCTCTCATGGTTCTTTCCTTTGGTGTCTTTCTGAGCTTCTTCTGAAGTTTTTGTTGTGTCGTTCCAGCTTTATAAAATTTATTAACTTTCAAGTGGGCTTCTATTAAGACACCATGAGCAATCAATATCCTACCTGCAGCAGATAACAGTCTTATCCACTGTAATTCGATCATTAGAATAAGTTTTAGATCTGACATGTTCTTACAGTTTGAACAGAAAAGGGGTTTTGTAACATGTTAACTCCAATCTGACAAAATGGCTTTACCAATTCAGCAAAATATATATATATTATTGAAATTATGTTTATATTAGAATGTTTTGTAGAGCCCCTTCACCCAGGATTAATGTGGATTTGATGTCAAACGTCTGAATTTCAACATGGCAACGCCATAGCCATTGTTTACAATTATTGTTTTAAGCTTTACTTTTCAGAAGCTTAAACCACTTTTAATTTGTTCAGGATAAACTTGTAATATTTAGTTGCACTTTTACATGTTTCCTTGTAAAGTAAACATGTTTCCACCTCGGCTTACTACTGTTGATGCGAGAAGCGGCCATATTGAAACGCGACGTTGGCCTTACAGAGGGTAACTGATGGTAGTTGGAGTTTTTCACAGTTTCTGAAGGGAAATCCGACTTCGGATAGGTTTCTAATTGATTTTTAGGACCGGGAAGTCAGAATTTCCAAGTTATAAGTAAAACTGGAATGCAGCATAAAATTCAGCAGTCAGATAGTATTAGTAGTAGTGGCACTTTAATTGCATTGTATTATAAGTAAGATCAAACTGGAATCCGTTTTACACTGGTTTAAATATATATTTCTGGATATAAATTCGAACTCTTTGTCCTGTAAAGTGACTTGAGTTAACATTTGTGGTGTATTGGTTCCTTGTATATAACCTGAATTGAATTAAAAGGAAATTAAGTGATGCAGTTCTCAGTATTCATGGTTAGATTCTTGTGATATGTTGTGGGAAGTTTCAAAGAATGTCTCTGGAATGTGAAAAATGTAACAGAAAAACCTTTTGGGAGATTGCCAAGAAGCTAGCAGTGTCTTTACAGTGAAGGAGATGATGGAGAGAACAACTGGCTGTTTTTCTGCTGTCTAATGTTTTCCTATAGACGATTTTAAGTTTCAGACTGCGTTTTTGATACCATCTTACAAAGTTGTCTAACATAGTTCAACAACAATTTCCTGCCAAACTAGATTATCCATGAGCAAGATAAAACTAAAGCATGTCATTAAAGACCTTTGGCAGACTGTTTGTATTGATTTGAAGAAAGGGGCAAAGTTTATATCATTTAAGAAACCGTTGTTGTTTTATCTATAACTTAAGGGGACAGCTCAGATCCTTTTAAAGTCGGGTTCTGATGGGGTGTAGGCTGATTAATATTTTACCTGCAGTAGATGGGCCAAAATGAAAGCTGATTTCTGTCATGTCAAAAACTCCAGTCTTGCAAATATCAATTGCAAAATAAGGTTTGTACCTTTAAATAGTCCTGGTGATTTATGCAGACGTTCATGGTGACTTTCGCCAAATTTGGTGTTGCTCCCTAATTAACATTGACCTTCCAAACAAGCCTTCAAAAGGGGAAAGAATGGAGAACCTGCTGGTTAAGTAAGGTGCAGAAAGTGGTTACAAGAACTGGTTCTTATCTTAGTTGCTTTTTATTCACACACTATAAGCAAGTTGTTTTGAAGGCATGAACCACAGCCTGTCAGAAGTTTGAGTTAAAATGCAGCAGAAAACCTCAGCTGAACCCTGTGTTTTGGTCAGACTTTATATTTTGCCCCTAAGTAACAAACAGTCCAGCTGAGTCTGACTTGAAACAAAACCTCAACCTCATCCACACTGTTAAGTACGGTGGTGGATCTGTGCTGCTGTGGGCCTTTCCCATGTGAAATGTGTCAGACAAATTAAGCATATTGTGTTTTATTTACATTTGTAGCAGGAAAATCCAGTTTGTTTTGCCGGTTGTATATAAAAAAAGTCATTATTACATGTCCAGATAGTTTATAAAATATAATTATATCTGAAGGTCTTTTAACATGATAGAAATCTTTTGTCTTCACTTTGCTCTAACTACTTCTGCAGAGACCTACCAGTCAAAACCTCTTAGCAGAACCTTACATGAAATAAATCTGAAGTATCCCTTTAATACAAAAGGTCAGGAGTTCAGAGTTGGTCTGACCTTTTTGATGGCACAGCTGTTGGCTTTGTCCTCCCCGTTCTGCGCGGAGAAGCTGAAGCCAGAAAAGCAGAATTATGCTGAAACAGTTCGTTTGTGCTCGTTCTGCCAGAAGGTCCCCCGCACAAAACCTCCGAGCGCATATATTATAGAAAACGATAAAGATGGCATACCTATAATTTGAAAACAGATGGTTCGGTTCTTTTGAATATTTATAACAATCAAAAACATTTTTTGTCTGCATTCACCCGGAGGCTGGCGAGGTGTTAAAACGCTCGTTTTAATGAAACTTCATGGGGATTTAATAAATGGGGTTTTTTGTTTGTCTCAGGTTGGAGGTAAATGTTGAGAGTCAACTGTATAGGGAGAGTCAGCGTCACAGAGCGACATGCTCGCTACGGACCCCGACACGCTTGAAGTTTTTTGTCTCCAACAGATTGCACAAATAAAAATAAAAAGATTCGTATTCGCTTACATGAAACACCTCCACAGCTGTTGATGCTTAATACATTGCTATGTTCCTTTTGAAGGTAAATATTTTTCTTGTTCTTGATGAATAATACCCACACTGCAAAAGACAAACTCTGTGGCATTTGATAAAAAAAAATTAAAAACAACAGATTAAACCTTGTTTGATGTAATTTCTTGTTCGTTTGGAAGGAAAGAATCTTACACATCTGCATGTCTTACACTTTTATCCTCCCTTGTATTTTATTTGCTTTGACAAGCGACAGTGTTGCTGCATGTTTCACCAGCTCTAATATTATGTCTGTATTTTCCACAGTGAGAATCTAAAAGTCTCTCCCGCTCTCTCTCAATCAATCTCTCTCTTTCAGAGTATGATTTCCTCCATTGTGAACAGCACTTACTATGCAAATGTGTCGGCGGCAAAGTGTCAGGAATTTGGGCGCTGGTATAAACATTTCAAGAAGACAAAAGATATGATGGGTAAGCAAAACGGAGGGGCGCAAAGTATGGCGCTCACACTTTTGTCTCTTTGCACACGCGCACACGCGCTCTTTAACACACACTCGCACCAGTCATCATCACAATATGTCCCCTATCCAAACGGCTCTTTGTCTTCCTGCTGTTGAACGCTGCACAGATACGTTTTTATCTTGTTATCTAATATTTCAAGGTCAAAACGACTTTCAACCATTGGAATAAGAAAGTACACCCTTTCTCAGCGCCACGGTTTTGTTTATTAGGACAGTAAAAATGATCGGATCTCGACAAGGTCAAAAAACATGTAAATATAACCTTTGTTGTTGGCATTATTAAGCAAGAAATGGAAAATATGTTTGTGGAGAATCTAAGTGGACCCTTTTGGATCGTGACCTCTATAAAAGCAGGAGTGTTTACTGTTTGCTGCTCTGGATGTGTGTTAACACAACTCCAAGTTAGAAAGAATCAGCAATAGCTTTAGAGAAGCTTCCCATCGATCCTGCAAAGGCTTATGAAACTATTCATAAACAATTTAAAGTCTATGATTCTACATCCATTAATGCAAAACGTTTAAGACGTTTGCTAATCTTCATGGGAAAGTTTTTCCCAGAAAAACTCAACCTCACCTTCTGAAAAATGCTAAAAAAAAATACCAACAGCTTCATCCCAGACTCTTCAGGCCTCAGTTAGCATGGTGAATGCTAATGTTCATGTCAGGACAGTTTGTAAAAACAACAACACATCTGCATTCATAAAGTGTTTTGGATTCTGTTATCAGACCTGATAGTCCGGTAGATCGAGTACCAAAGTTGCAACATGATTGTAACTTTTACTCTGGATCAATTTATTGTCCAGAAAATACGGAAGGTGGGTAGGGTGTGCTTTCTTTTTTCAATTACTGCATCTCAAAATGAGCTATTATTACCACAACCAACAAACATTTCTGAATATTTTCTTTTTATGTTTTCTCTAACTCTGTGAATAAAAGGCAGCAATGACTTTAACTGTCCACTACCTCATCCAGAATTAAATTAGATTTCTTATCTACCTCTCTACCAATGCATTACTTTATGTAATCTAAAAAAATACCCTTTGACCTCCCAGGAAATGGGGGTCATATAAAGCCAGTTCCACCAAAGCTGGAGATAGTTATCAGATATACGTTTCTGTAGTTTTATTAAGCGGAGCAGCTCTGTGCTGGGGAACCTGTAGGGCAGCAGGCAGTGGTGAGATATTAGTTTTAGTAATCTGTTGAGCTGAATTTTTTATTTTTTTTTTCTGCCAGGATGCTATTCCTCACACTGATGACAGACGAGATTCTTTATCAAAAATGTTTTCACATCCTGCATGCAAACGGTGTGCTGCGATCATATTTTATCTGATCCTTTTAAAGTGACAACGTACACTGGGTACATTATTTACTTCAGAGCCACTGTTCTTGTGTATTCTCTTGCTTCACTCCCACACGTTTTCTGTCACACTTGTTTTCTATCCGGTTTTATGTTCCTCAGACGGGGAGCTGCTGCAGCTGCCAGTCTGGCCTTTTTGTAGTAATGCTGATGCTTTTTATTCCTGCGTAGCTGGAAGTGGGAGAGACAATCTGTAGAAAGCCTTAACCCCTGTGTTTCTCTCCTCACGCCTGCACGGCGGTGTGTGTGTGTGTGTGTGTCTCTGTGTGTATTCGCCCGTGCAGGCATGCGCCAACCCTCCCAGCTGGAGGGCTACCTGGGGACGTGTGTCCTCCGTGAGAGCCCGCGTGCCAATGCGCTAGGTAGGTTACAGCATGGGCACACACACACACACACACACACACCTACACACCCCTCTTAAAACACACACATTGACCTGCAGCTTTACTTTAACCCAACCACAATACCTGCAAGGTTAGCTCCTGTTTTCCCAAGGTTAACTGCAAATCTCCATTTCAAACTTTAATAGAAGATGCAGTCACCCACTCAATATTTGAGAAGCAGCATTTTATTCCTAAATGCATAAACTAAAACAGTTACCTTCTGACTTTCCTAACTAGAATTTTAATTAAAATCTTATTTCCGGTTCTAAAAAGCAATTCATGCTAATTTAAAGTCATGCAGAAATGAAAAATGATTCACTTTAAGAGCTCATCTTGTCCCTGAAAGCAGAGACTTAAACATTCTACCTCAACTTAGAAAAGAAATCTCACAATGTACTATTTCAAATGCTTGATTTTATTTTGAGTAGATTTCAGAGAGACACTAATATTTTTGGGAATTTGATCTGGAGGCCATCATAGATCACAGCTCAACAAATATTATTGTCGACACGCAGAAGTATTCGCGCCTCTGGAATCATTTGACAGTTTGTCTGGTAAAAACGACAAATAATTTGTGTTGTGAAAGAAAAAGGAATCGTTTTAAATTTTTTTCAAGGAAACTGAAAAGTACAGTGTGCTGCTTGTTTTAGAAACACAACAGAGATAAAATACAAGAAGTTAAGTTGTGAAAAAGTCTGACTGAAACTTTGAAAAGAAAAGATAAAAGCTTTCCGTCACTCCGCACTTCCTTTCCACTTCACCACTATGCTTTCATTTTTGTTGGTCAATCACTTAAAAATCCTTTGAAATATGTTGAAATTTGTGGCGGAACGATGACAAATTATCCATTTAATTTACTAATTCTCACAATTTATGACTGCAAAGTAATATCAGCCAAACACATTACACATAGCGAGTTCACAAACAAGTCTGTGTTGCTTGAAGCACATTCTCGTCACAGAATGACTTGGATTATGTCACTTTAAGAACAACTTCCCTCTCTGATTGGTCAGATGAAGAATTAGAAATGGTGGTTGTTCCTTTAATGGGTTTATTTACCCTAAAAGTTTAAATTCAGACTCATAGTTTTCGAGTTGTGCTCAAGAATCAAATTTATATTTTATACATTTCTTATTAATTTGGAAGAAAAGTTTTACTTTTGGTAATAATCAGGACTCAAGATTTGTTTGCTAAAGCTTCGATCTCAAAGATGTCATGTAGATTTGCCACAGGGAAAGAAAAAGCCTAAAAGAATCAGCTGTTCCAGTTATTAATGGAGTGTTTTTGTTTCTATATGAATTTATTGTTTCTTACTAAGCACAAACCTTTGAAGCAGGAAAGAAGAAAACTCAAATCTTCTCATAAAATCGCACAAGTTGCATGATTTTTATGACAAACCCTTAACATAAAGTCACTTTTCCACTCAAATGATCACCTAAACTCTGTGTAATCGTGACAACTCATAAAAACGGTGATGTATAAAACCCTTCAGTCTGGAACTTTACGTTGTGATAAGAAAACCAACCACACTGGTGCACATTTGCAGTGATAACATCTCAAGACGTGCAGTCAAACACAAACTTTAGCACTAACATGTCATGTTAACCAAACTTCAGATAAAAAATCCAGCACATATATGTCAGCTGTCCACCACAGGCTTGTGGCAGAGTCCATTTAATTGGGTTGATATATGGCAACATGTGGAGAGGAATCTGCTGGAAAAACGCAGCTAAACTGAGAAATAAAGTTATTTATCTGTGCTTTGGTTAAAGTTCCTGGTTATTGAATAAAGTTCCCGATCCTTAGGAAAGGCAACGTAAAAGTGAGAGTTGGGTCAATCCCTTTTTCATTCACTCTGTCAAACACAAACACACACAGACACACACACACGCTCTCTCCCTCAGCTCACATCCCATTCCCATTGTGTGTTTAATCCGGGGCTCTTTTGTGGCAGGATTCCACATGAGGACTCCTGCTTCTGTGGCAGCCTTTTTTTTTTTCCTCCCAGGGCCTGCCATGCTCTTCTGTCACCCCTTCTCTTTTCAATTTGCATGGAAATACCTCCATGTGCCTCTGTGTTTGTGTGTTGTGAGCATGCCCCCCAGCAGTCTGCATGTGCAAGCATATGCACACACACACATTCATATAGGAGTGAATAGGCATGTCATACCATCAGAGCCAAGGAATGCCAGGGATTATGAGAAAAGATGTGATTATTACCAACATTTTTTTGTTGTTTTGTTCTTGTTTTATCCTCGTCACCCCTCCACTCCACATCATTTGTTAAAAAAAAGCTCAATAGACCTGCCTTGGACGGTGGTTTTCTGCACCCTGACAGTTATAGAGCAAGCACCTCATAGACACGATTATCAATATTTATTTGGAAAACATCCATGCAGTTAATCTTCCATCTGCTGAAACATTTTGCTCTATCAAATGGGAGGGGGAAAAATCCAAATCTTTAACATTAATCCCATACGATGTGGAGGCCGCAGCCCACTTCCGAGGAGCTAGCATCGCCACGCGGATGAATCCTTGAATGCTTCCCCCTCACTCGTTCAGCACAGAAGATGAGAAAAAAAAATCCTCTGCAACCTAAAAAATTTCCAGCTGCTTATTCACTTCTCTGTGGGTAGCACTTTGAATGTTAAATCATTGTTTTCATCCTCTTAGCACATCATTTAAACAAGTCTTAAAATATTCCCCAGCAGCCATTATGGACTTAAAGATTCCCGAAAGAAGAGACACCACAGAAATCTCCGAAAATGCCTTCAAATGACAACGAAAACATTTAATTTCGGTTCACTTAAACTCTGGAAGGTGAAAAACATTAAAACGAGGTGGTTTCTACATGCACTGATGTTTATTCTGTCTGTGTTTTTCACATTTATATTTACACCATCCATCCCTAAAATTGTCACATTGGCCACCGTGTGTTCCTTATTTTAGAATTAAGGATGCATTTACACACCAACATAAATCCCAGCCAGACACACACATGCACCACTGTCGATCTCTTTCTCTCTCTTTTTTTTTTCCACGAGGCCAAACACATTCTGAACTTAATTCTGAAGGCATGAGACACACAGGTCAAACACAATGAGGCTCTTTTATCAACGGTTGCATCTTTTTCTTTTCAAGCCGGATAACCAGCTGTGGCATATCCACTCGTCGATGAAGAGCCCTTTGAAGAAAACAAACCCCGAAAAAACACAGATTACAGTATCTTTTTGTTGGTATTTTGGTTTTAACAATTTCGTTTTCAAAGCTCCTGATTGTATTGCCTCCCCATAAAGAGCAAAAACAAGAATGTTAACGATCAGGCAAGCTTCGACCCCAGGCAATAATTTGATCCAGTGCAGACCAGGTCTGGTTTGTTTCCCTGGATTAGAATCTGTGGTCATGGTTAGAGATGTAATAATCCGGGTTTTACAGACTAATACAGATTTTTGCCCTTTTTTTTTATAGGTTGGACCTGCTGATTCTCTTAAAAAAACATAATAAAACTAGTTTGTTTAAGCTTTTTTTTCTGTCATGCCTACAAATAAACACAAATGGACCAATCAAACCGCCTGAATCAAATAATTAGATGAATCGTTTTGAATTTATTATTGAAATAATCATGAACTAATTTAGTAATCGATTAATTGTTAAATGGGATATGAACTCTAAAAAAGGCCTTTTGCTGAAAGAACATCTAGTTCAATGCATACATCTATACGTTTTGCAATTATAAAAAGAAAAACTTTTGTAAATATGTTCTACCCAAAACTCCTCAAGTTGCCTGGTTCAAATTCTGTAAAGATAAAAAATCTCCTATTAAGCACCTTTCCATATCCAGTTATTAATTGGTTAATCTAAAGAATAATCAACAAACTATATCTACACTGCATTGATAAGTCAAGAAGGGCTGAGCTTCTTACATGTTGATATTAGAAATATTATTTTAGCTCTTTTGCATCAAATGATGAAACTTTCACTAAAGGAATGAAATGTTGCTGCAGTTTAGGCAATAAAATGTTTATTTTCTTAACTTGAAAAAGGAATTAAATTGTTTATTTGCATATTTCAATGTATTTCTAATATATACATAAAAAAAGACTTAATGGTTAAATGCAAAATCAACAGAATGTGCCAGTTTGATAGAATAATCATAATTGATAGAATAATCATGCACTGATATAATAGTTAGTTGCAACCCTGCATAGAATAAGACAAAACTGACAAGTTAACTTTTCAGCAAAATATAGGAGCTTGTTTTAAGTCAGTAATTTCTTAATATTGATGAAAACATGAAAAAGTTGTTCTAGCTATAAGTAGTGCTGTTAATTGATCAAGAGGTTTAATCAAATTAATCACATACTGGCGCTGTGATTGATCATGATTAATCACTATGTGTAACTTTGTAAGCTTGAAATATAAATATGAACACTTTTCATATTTATAAATCTGAACACTGTTCATATTTATATTTCAGGAGTGTTGTTTTGGGTTTTTATCCGATTAATCAGTCGTCAGAATGATCGATTAATCATCAGAATAATCGATTACTAAAACAGTCCTTAGTTGCAGCCGTAATGATGAGTTTGGCTTGTGTTTTCCATTTCCCTTCTTCCTCCAGCGGAGATGGACAGCCTGTCGGATCTCTCCCCTCCTGGCTCCAACCACAACCACAACCACCTGGGTTTCTCCCAGCAGCAGCCCATCCCTGGCAGCACCGCAGAGCAGACTCCATCTTCACCAGTGCCGCCACTGCCGCACGCTCCACCGCACGGCGGCCAAACGGGCGGCCGGCAGCCGCAGCTCCCCGGCCTGCACCATCCGGGGTTGGTGTCCACGCCCATCAGCCCCCAGCTGGTGAACCAGCAGCTCGTGATGGCGCAGATCCTCAACCAGCAGTACGCGGTGAACCGGCTGCTGGCGCAACAGTCCTTGTCGCAGCAGTACCTCAACCACCCACCTGTAAACCGCAACTCCCACACCAAGCCAATGGAGCCTCAGGTGGGATCCAACACGGAGGTTTCCTCTGAGATCTACCAGTGGGTGAGGGACGAGCTGAAGCGGGCCGGCATCTCGCAGGCTGTCTTTGCCCGGGTGGCCTTCAACAGAACCCAGGTGAGGACAAAACACAGAATTTATTTGATTATCACGTGAGTTAGTCTGTTTTCTATGCATCCTGTAGGTTACTTTTGGGAGGAATTTAGGTTCAACTTTTACAGGTTTTCTTTTGTTTTCATTAGGGCTGAAATGATTAATACCATTAATTGTGTTTGATCAGTTCTTGAAATAATCGTCAACTAATTTAGTAATCGATTAATTGTTATCTGGAGTAAAACTTCTAAAATACAGAAGCAGAATCATCAAATGATTTCAACTTCATAAACATAGTTCAGCAACTTCAGTCTCCTGACATTAGTGACTTAATTTAAAAATAACTTTAGAAAATGATCATCCATCTTGCTTTGACTTGTGCTCAGTTTCTCCTCTTGGCAATAATCTGGTGTTGATAATACATCATCCAAACTGTTCCTTCAATTTGTCTTTGCTTTGAAGGTGTTGCATATAATAGAGAGCATTAAGTCGACTGATAAAGATCAAGCTGAACGTACAGCGCTCACTTTAAAAAGTCACATGGGAGAGTAAGACAGTGGTGTTTTTGTACAGTTCAGGAAGCTTCCTCTCAGTCTTATCTGTCTCTGATGTGAGGAATTAGCCAGATAGTGCGCCTGTAGAGGATAATTTATTAGGTTTGTGGTTTTCCAAAAAAATGCAGAAAAAAAGGGGGAAGTTGTACGTTGTGTTTCATCAGACTAGAGTGGGTTTTGTAATAGAAAGGAAACCAATTGGCTAGTCTGGATCAATGCATTCACACTGAAATATTGAAAACATGAGGCGTGTCTCGTCTGATTTTTTTAAAATTTAGCTGTTAGACGTCTCTGGTTAATTAAAAAGGACTTAAATGCTCAAAAAAAAAAACACGAGTATGTTTCCCCATCACCTTGTTTTATTACCAAATCACACCTATTGATGGTGAGAGAAGCACAGCGTCGGTTTGCACAGTGTGTGGCCAGGAGCTGATGAAAAGGCCCAATCACACATCACCGATAATGGAGTCATCGCTGTCTCATAATGATGGAATTGAGCACTATTGAAAAGTAAACAGAGGATACACTGATTGCCCGCTGAACAAGGCGAATAGCTGAGCTCTTATCAAAGGCAACCTGGAAAAAAAAAGAAAACGTGCAAAATTACACGTATTATGCACACGAGTTCCAGTGAAGTGTTTTTGTCGTGTGTAAATGGACAGACGAAGCTGAAAAGGAATTGAGGTTTTCTTTGATATGAATAAAAATTGGTGTCTGCAGAAAAAAATCTACATTGCTGTTTCTCTTAAGAATAAAAACATCAATTTTTAACCGTCTTCGGTTTCTTTTTTCAGGGCTTGCTGTCCGAGATCCTGCGTAAGGAAGAAGACCCCAAGACGGCGTCCCAGTCGCTGCTGGTCAACCTGCGCGCCATGCAGAACTTCCTGCAGCTTCCGGAGGCCGAGCGCGACCGCATCTATCAGGAGGAGAGGGAGCGGAGCCTCACGGCAGCGTCCGCGATGGGCTCCACTCCCCTCATCAGCACACCGACCAGTCGGCCCGTTCAGGTACCGAACTCTTTCCTGCTGGCTTCCCCACTGTCACTCAGTGCTTCTTGAATCATGACACTTGTGTTTTCTAATAAAAATCACCACCAGAGTTGGATAGTGACTAGTTAAGTTTACTCAATTACATTAATTTGAGTAACTTTTTGAAAGAAATAATTTTACTATGCTGTACTTTTTACTTTTAGTTGAGTTGAATGATATTATAAAGTATCTCTACTCGAGCTAAATTCACCAGACACAGACACACACCTGCAGTTTTTGTTAAAGTTTCATAAGTTTTTTATTGAAAGAAAGTGATTTGGAAAAATTTTCTTTTGCTTGATTTTGTTATTTTTTTGTTACTTAAATTATTTATTTTCATTTTCGTCCTTAAAATGCCCAAATTTTCACTTAAATTTATATTTTAATCTGTCTAATGATGTAATTTTTAAATATTAATGATTGATTATTTCATCATTTACTCAGTACTTGAGTCGACTTTTTTACCAAATACAGAAAATTTGCCGGTGACTCTGTTGTGTCTAGACAGGAAATTGTAAACATAGGATTCCTTCAGAGTCTGGAAAAGTCAGTAAAGCTGGGAATTTTATTGGTTATTGGAAGAAAAAAAATGTTTCCAGAGTTGATTTTATGTCTGCCCAAGAGGATTGAGCGATACGGTTTAAAATTTTATCACAATATTTTGTGGTACTATTGTGGCAATGAGAAAAGTGATGATAAGAACTATTTACTACTCCTTTTTAGGTAACTTTATGGCAATTTCAGACCCACAGACATAAATATTCCTCTTGAGAAACAAACCCATTTGTAACAAGCATCTTTAGGACACAAGTAGCTTAAATAAGTTTGATTTTTATTGTTAATATACACACAGTAACCGCATTTAATAATTGAACAAACAGTGGAGAAGAAATAGTGACTACAATTTCAACAATATGAGCAGTTTTAAGTAT
Organism: Xiphophorus hellerii; assembly: GCF_003331165.1. Taxonomy (NCBI): domain Eukaryota; kingdom Metazoa; phylum Chordata; class Actinopteri; order Cyprinodontiformes; family Poeciliidae; genus Xiphophorus; species Xiphophorus hellerii. Next base: position 7,196,179 of record NC_045674.1, read on the forward strand.
TTTTAAACATTATTTATTGTGACAATAATAAATCATGATCATAAATTTATCACAGTAAATGATACACAATAAACGATACAATCAATGGCCACCCATAATGTCCAGCCATAAATTCACAGTGAATTTTTTAAAATTTACACAGCAAAAGTTGGTCGAAAAGGAAAAGAATTGACATGAAAAATCCTTGGGAATCCTTTTTCATTGATGCTTCAGCGGCTTTGTCAGCTAATGTTTTTAGCTGTGGAGATGTGAGCAGAGGAAGCTGCCAGAAAAAGGCCAGCATGTAAAACAAAGGCCAGATGTTGGCCTGGAGGGAAGCTCCAGCAGTAACTATCACGTCAACTATCAACGCTCGGATGAACAGTAAAGTCTCTTTCGGTCAAATCCAAGTCAGGGAGGAGTTATTTTATATCAGAATATAAGAAAATTACTGTGATTGATAAAGTTGTGGAGCAACAAGTATAGTAGTAATATTAAGTTGAGAATTTTTGTATTTCTTCCAACGCGTAGATTGTTTTCTTGTTTTTTTGTTTTGTGAGGCACTTAATACATTTAAGCATCTATTATCTGTCCTGTCTTTTTAAATCTAACTTTAACTGATAGTTAATGATGGTGTTAGTTTAAATTGAGCCAACCTGGCTGTAAAACTGTGCAGACCTTTTAGTTCAGGTTCAGAGTAGATGGTCTACCACTGCTGCCACCCCCCCCCCCCCCCCCCCCCCCCCCCCTCCACGCTCCACCAAGGATCGCATTATTTAAACCTTTAAGCTGTCTGTTCTGATATATTATTACTGTTTAATGTAGGCGTCTTCTTGCAGTCAGTGATGAGGAAAGGTATGCAGAGTTGTGGGGGGGCCGTTTGCTTTATTGTCATAAACCAAATCCAGACACGTACGATGAACGTTCTCCCATAAATACTGGTGCATTAAGTGGTTATCCATTAGGCTGCACATTTTTATTGTACAAACACTGACTACTCTTGTGCTTATTAGCACACTCAGTTTTTCTTGCAAGTATGCATCCAGTTTCCACCCAGAGATGTTTTTTTTAAACCCCTAACATCGAACACTTGACTGAAACTTCAGATTATTCACTTTCCTTTACCTTCTTTCTGCATGCAAATCAGCTCCGCACCATCCCCACCCTCACCACTCAGGTGAAGATCATGCACAAATGACGGAGGAAGTAAAAAACATCTGTGCTAATTTTGACCTTTTACCGTGCATTAGACAGCGCTCGCTAAGAAAAAAATTTGGTTTCCCTCAGTGATGACAAGCTCCGTGAAAGATCAAACATCGTTTAGTCGGTGCCTCTCTCCAAATCCCTGCATACCACAGCACAACTCTGTACCCTCTCTTAGAGTCAGTGTCCTTTATGAGAGACGTATGTGGCAACTTTCTACCACTTAAGAGCATTTGATGCGCGGTCAGCTGCATCTGGGAGGTGGCGGGGGCAGACAAAGGCGTCCTCTGTCCTGTCTGCAAAGAATATTTGGCTTTTATTCAGGTGAAAAGGGGGAAAGTAAGAAGGACAAAGGACCTTCCATCTCCAAAATCAGGCCCCCTCTCCTTTTAAGTGCTCTGCTTGCTAGTAAAAAGAGTAGGACTTTAGAGCAAAAGCACTCAAGCAGTTCACATTAATACACTGAGCAGCTGTCTGAATTCAGAGCAGTGCATCAGAGCCAAATAATGAATCTTTGCACAACAATTTATTGAAGTGAAAATGTAAAAAAAACAAAGTCTGCTGTAAAGTGTTCTTATGATTAACCTGAAGCTAAGGTTGAGATTTGAAACTGCTACTATTCACATCTGATACAGGAAATCGTTCGCTTATGTATCTAATCTAACAAAGCCTTTTCTACGCACTTGAAACCAGTTTCTAAAAACCAGAAGTAGCTCTGCAGAGTTATCAGTCGAGACAAAGACACTTTGAAACTTTGAACTAATTCGGTCCAGCTAATTAGGAGGAAATCAACTCATATCCTACAAAAAAAAGTATGTGAATGACTCAGGCGAAGCAACATTTAGGTCTGATCATTCATAACTTCAAATTCAAATTTCCTGATAGCGTGACTAGCTTAAAAGCCTTTTCTGCACATATCAGTTCAGTTTGTAACAGGTTGGGCGATAAATCAATTTCATTGATTAATCAAATTTTTGGTTTTTGAAAAATCCAGATTTCTTTGTTCACCAATGCACACTGAATTCAGGTTGCGTTTACGAACAGGGCAATTATTTTATTTTTTAAAGTATGAGAAAAAAGTAACAAAATTACAACAATAAAGTGGTAATGTTAAGAAAACGAAACAGTAACTTCAACACAAAAATAACACAAAAATTCAAATGAGGAATGTTGAGCTATACAAAGCTATACTTTGGTTTAAGTTTATAAATAATATATAACCTATAAATAAGGAAATACTTCATATTTAAACACAACTGCATCAAATTATTATCAGCAGCCAGACTTTGAAATGATCCTGTAAACAACTGAATGCATTTCAAAAATAGAACCACTCAGATTTTGATAACTATAAAAGCTTTTTGCCTCATTAAAGTGACTTTTTTGTCATTTTAAGATGGGTTTTGGGTAAAATTGTGTTTTTATTCTGCTAATATTGTGACTATTTTTTTGTAATTAAACAATGGGAAGAAGTCCTGTTCAAAGCAGGGATGATAAAAGCCACTGTTTGATAATATTTTCAAAAAGTGAAAAGAAAGTGAGAAAGAAAAGAATAAAATTGAATCTGGTGTGAAAGAAAATGGAGATTTTATTTTTAAGTCATATCTCCCAGGCCTAGCTTGCAAAAACAGAGGTAGATTTGCAGTAAGAGTAAAGACAAAGACCAAAACAAGTTCAGAGTTTAAAGAAAACCAATTCGCATCCAACCAGAAACTCAACGAAGACAAGACCAGTGCAACATTTAACTCTCAAACAGCTACTTGGCTGTAAATCTGCAGTGATAACAGTCAGGACAATGAAAAAAAAAGTTCAAAGCATCTGGTTTGTGATTCTTATTCAAACAGCTCTCAGAATACTGTTGACACATCAGCCCGATCGCTCCAGGGGTTGTATACTTCCCCCACGTGACTTCGGCGCGCAGACATTCATCATACAGAGCCGCTCCTGCGCGAGGCAGTTCTCACGCACGGCCGCAGACGCAGGTTCGCTCGCTCCGCGCACCCTGGCCATCTGCCAGCCTCTCTCCGGTGGAGCAATGCGGTGTGAATTCACGCACATAAATCAGCCAAGGTGGCAATTGAGCCAGAGACAGAGGAGGCTTTTTATTGGCCTCATAAAAACAGATGCAGAGGTATGTTTCTCTCATGTGTGCTGACGCCTCGGCTCGGCTCCCCCACAGCCAGTCGCTGCACGTCCAGGCCTCGACAATTTGTTTGACACGGTATCGTCCCGCTCAGACTGACGAGCTCCGCGTCGCGCTGTCGTAAAAGAAGATAAAAGAGACAGAGATGCCCAGACATTCCATCTCAACCACAAATTTCAGGATTCTGGTATTGTTGTTAACACATCAGGCTCATATTAGGCAGCTAGATAAATACTTGAATATATATGTTTTTGATCCCAGCCTCTTATTTGGTAGGAGTTCTTCGCTGTTGGTGTTATTATAATTTATTTGAATGCCATTCACTTGCACTCATACCCAGCCCTGTGCATGTCTCCTTTCAAAAGCCTCGTATGGAATGATTCATATGCTAATGATTCTTGGGTAATGCTTTTATTAGGATGCTTGTTACCTTGTCAAAGGATTTTTGTCAAGATGCAACAAGCCGCTGATTAAAAATGATTTGATTTCACTTGACTTGCATTTGCTTTTTAATCACCAGCTCCACATAAGAATACTAACATTTCATACAACACATCAGAGTGGTTTTAAGCAAAGCAACAATCCAGCTCTCAGTGTGGGTGTAATCTACACTCCAATGTGCGTGTGTGTGTGTGTGTTTGTGTGTTGGTGCAGACAGATTTCTTTTTATTATTCCACATGTGAGCCTGAACAAACATGGCCGTGTCTTTTTTCTGCTCTCGACGTTTTCAGCCTCGGAGGGAAGACTGCAACAGCGTGAGGCCGGAGGACTGGAATCCCCGGATCCCAGTGGGAATTTCACCTGTGAGCACACAGCGTCACCCACTCACCCCGACAACTGCAACACTGCAAAATGTGAACACACAATTACACCCACGGTCAAAGCACACACACTCACACAACAGTTTCTGGGCAAAAGCATTTAGAAACATCAGCAAATATTATGTGAATATGTCAGAGTTTGATAGGGGTCACGCTCAGTTGTCACAATGTTAATAGTTCCAACATATCAGCGCATGCAGAGCCTCATGCAAACTCACAACACGACACCATGTCATACTCCATATGGCAAAAACCTTACCAAGTATTTTATGTCTAATTTCTTGTGCAAATATATTAGCACACTTGAAATAAAACTAACTTACAAGTAACTTTTCAACAAGATATTGGAGCTGGCTTTAAGTCCTTTGTTTTTATATAAAAGTACTATTTCTACTGACAAATTGTTTAATTTATAACAAGACATTTATCCATGTTATATGTGAAATAATCGTCCAACAGAAAAAGTAGTTTTTCATCAATATCCAGGAAATAGTGACTTAAACCCAGCTCCTATTTCTTGCTGAAAAGTTACCTGTAAGTTAGTTTTCTCTCATTCAAGCGTACCAAGGTGATTTGCATTAGAAACTGGACTAAAGATACTTTTAAGTTTTTGTTTTTGCAGTTCATCCTTCACTAGAGAACATCTGCTGGACTTCATGCGCTGCAAATCAAACTGAATACAGTTTCCGCCCCTTAAACTTTTTTGTGCATTTTTTCACGCTACAAACATAAACGTTTATCTATTTTATTGGGATTTTATGTGATAGAGTAACACAAAGTAGTGCACAGGTCAAACTCGAGGCTCGCAGGCCAAATCCAGCCCACTATAGTCATTTCTGTGGCCCTCTAGACTCAATGAACTTTATGATAACACTGTTTATGTATTATTTTATCAAAGTGTATAGGACCAAATTACCTTCATTTTAATATTTAGAAGTATTAATTGAAAAAAGTTAGAATATTTTAGTTATTAGTTACTTCTGTTGATACATTCTGCTTACAACCTTTGAGGAAATTTATGATCTTGATGCAGCCCAACATGAAAACGAGTTTGACACTCCTGAAGTACTGAAAAGATCATTATATTTATGGAGCAGTGGTACGTTGAGATGCATTGTTAAGATAAAACCATGAAAAATAAAGTATAAGGTTTGCCGCAATTCCTAATCATGGACGCAGCATACATGCAGTAGAAGAAGAAGATCTGATAAAAATTTAACTTTTTGTAACATATGCAAAGTAATATTGCTGGAGGAAAATAAGCAACATCACCACTGCACTACTTTGTGTTGATTTATTATTGGTCAGCATGTTGACTAAATCTCATTGGATTGGAAAGTGCCATCATTCTAGTCAATAGTTCTTTTAGCTCCATATGTTTATGTTTATCACAACAAAATAAAGTTTCCCTTTAAACATTTTTAGACTTCTGCATCAGGTGTGTTTTACGTTTCTTGTTCAGGTAAAACCATCGCCTCTGCCGAGCGAGTGGAACGGCAAGACCGAGAACTGCATCTTGAACATCACCTCCACCATCTATGACGAGATCCAGCAGGAGATGAAGCGGGCCAAAGTGTCCCAGGCCCTGTTCGCCAAGGTGGCTGCGTCCAAGAGCCAGGTACCCAAACACACGGGAACTGTCGTGTTCGCTGTTTTATTATCGGTGTTAATCATGTTCAAAGCAATTGCAGCATAACGTCTTGTTATGTTATGTTTCAGTAGCGGCCATTCCATTACAGATGTGTGCAGAACTTTGTTGATATTCCACTAATGCTGAAAAAATCCAAAACTTTGCAGTTCCTCTGATAAGTCATCCACCTACTACTTCCTGGCATTTGCTTTGTCATTTTCACCAGAAGTAGCATTAGTTTCACATGAAAAAAGTGTTTTCATTTCAGTTTTTCAAAATACACAAATTTTGATACAGCTGAAAAACCCTAAAGAATGGGCGTGTTTACATTAAGTGAATTTATTTTCATAATTCCAATTTGCGCAGTTATATATGGTCAATGGAAACGCCGATACTTATTTTACTTTTTCGCCAAAGTGTGTCAACGAGTTTGCAACCTGGCATACAGCAGATGTGTTTCAAACTAAATAATCTTTATGTATCAGAACAAGCAGCAATTTAGCTCCTTGCAAACATTTCTTTATAAAACATCCATGATAAAAACTTGTTCAGGTATTGAAATGTGTCACGTGAAGTTGCCTAGAAGTTTTAGGTGAAATGTGTTTGACTCCAGAACACAGCAGCAGTGAGATATCATCATCATCATGTCTTCTTTATTGTGGGTTTGGAGTTCAGCGGTTGACGTTGTTTCAACACCAAACAAACCTGTTTATATTAGCTCGGCGCAGTAAGATGATGATGAGGGGCCCCTGTCAGCTTCTCACAAAGCTCGAACAATACGAGCCTGTGTGTGCTGGAAACAGAGAAACAGGCGAGGAGAAAACACACCAGCAGTTTAACTCTTTATTAAAAGCAATTAAAGCTGCGGCACCCAGGACTTAGCGGTAATGTGTGTGTCGCAGGCAGAGCTGGAGAGATTTCCACAATTGTGCCTGATGAGGAGGACGGGTGGGGAAATAGATCACCAAGGGCGGAATAATCTCGGAATATCTGCAAAGGCTTTATGTTTTTTTTCTTGCTGATTAGGATGATTATAGCCCCAGATAGCTTTGTTTTACCAAATTGCAGTTTGATGCACAAACCACTGTTTTTGTTAAAGAGTTCAAAGACTCCTTGGAAGGATGGAGAAAGAGAAAAGGCAGTCGCAGTATTAACTCGCTCCTGTCTCCTTCTCCCCAAATTGACGGCTTGTCTGGGAACCGATTTCCACCGTGCCCTCCCCGCCTCCCGTCTCTCCGTCTTGCCCCTCTGCCTCCGCCGTTCCCTCCGATTTCTGCCTCTTTTTCACGTTCCATTCATGGCAGGCGGGTGTGAATGTGAATTGAGCTGCAGATAAGAAGTGTGCTAATTATGCCTCTGAAAAGGGGCCTGTGAGAGCACTTATCTCTGGCTCCATCTCGTAATGGGCGCTTCCCGGGCAGCTGGTCTCCCCCCTTACCTCAGCAGCCGCCACAGCTCCCAGCAACCTTCAGACCAGTCGCTGCTCCAACCACAAACCTGCTCCCAAAGCTTACGCAGAGCTTCCAGTGCAAATTCCTAATAGATCCCACATTTTCTAGTCATTTTAATCCACTTCATAGATGGGTTCAAGTCATGTCTTGTTATGTTGGAGATGCACTGATCAGGATTTTCCTTGTCGATCCAGATTTCCAATTTTTTCAAGTCCTGACTTGTAGATTCAGATTTTAAATGTTAAATAAAACACTCAAGGAAAATATTTATGCTGGAAGTTTTATTTACAATTGGTTAATTTATTTCCATACATTTTTATTTCGAATGTTATTTTAATTTTCAACTCTTTTTTTCTCTCTTTTTTTAAACGCTTCCTGTCTGGCAGTGTGGCACTGAGAATTGTTGTCCGAGTGTCAAAGTGAGGCCCAACAGATTTACTTTCACAAACAGAGGATTACTGCTTTCACCACGACGCTCCACTTCAGATGTATTTAAAACTTTATTAGGACTTTCTTTGGATTTATTTAAAATATAATGGACACAGACAGGAAAAAAAGGTGAAAAGAGAGTTGGGAAAAGGTTGGGAAAACATTTTAAAGAAAATGAGATGAGAGTAGAGGAAAGAAAGAATCACAGAGAGAACACAAGTCTGCCTCTAAACCTGTAGAAAGAGAAAAAGCAAAACCTAGAAACAACAACAACACATAAAATATACATACATATATAATAATAATAATGGTCTTAACACCATTAGGACGTACGTATCAAGCTTTTCCTGGCCGATTCAGATTTTCAATTTGTTTTTTAAGAGTCTGACTTGTCGGTTCTGATTTTTAATGTTTAAACACTTACAAAAAATGTTTATTCTAGAGGTTTTTTGAAACTTTCACTTCTTGGTGAAATTATTATTATAACATTTAACTAAGGATTTTTTATCTAATTTTTTAGTGACAATCTCTTACCAACTTGAAGTTAGATGAAACTTACAAGTAAAATTTCTGTAAGATAAAGGAGCTTGTTTCAAGTAAATAATTACTACATATTGACTAAAAAATTTGATTATTTCACTTATAGGAAAAATGGCTTGTTGTAAGTGAAATCATTTTCATTCATTTTAAAGAATTATTGGCTTAAAATAAGCTCTTACACTGTTCTGAAAAGTTACCTGTAAGTTTGGTCTTATTTCAAGTCTACTAAGATACCTCCACTAGAAACTAGATCTAAAAATGCTTGCTTGGTTTTTACACTGTGCTGCAGAGTTAATGGTGTCTGAAATAAAAATATTTCCTTATACAAAAGAGGTAGAACAGATTCCACCTTCCATTCATGCACAAAAAACATGATTTTCTCAAGAACTCATATCAGGGAAGGCAAAACAAGTAAGTAATTAGCACCGACTCTATGTCTGTTTAACCCTGCTACACACTGCTGCCAACTCATCTCTCCTTGCTCACTTGAAAAGAGGTGTTAGTGGTGAAATCATCGCTCCTTCTGATTGGAGGATTTTGTTTCTCTCCCCCCCATTATGTGCGATATCAACGACGCCATCTTTATTGCCTTTTTTTGGTTCGTATGAAGCAAGTTGTCTTCATTTACATTTAGCTGAAGAGGTCAAGAGATGTTTGCAGGGAAAATATAACCCGAATGAAAGGCTCCTGCTAACAGCGAGCATCGGGGTTGGTGATGAAGATGGAGGATGGGCTCGACTGGCAGGGTGCCCATATGGGGTCCAGGGAAATAATCGTTGGGGGAGGGTGACGGAGAGGCCTCATCACCGAAGCTGGCACCGTCCTGTCAGTTCAGGCTCAGCTTTGGGAGGGTGGGGGTGTTTCAGAACAGAAAATCAGCTGACCAGCACGTCAGTCCCATGTGTGCTGGGTGGGCGTTTCCCAGCAGCGGTATGTTTAGAAGAAGCGCTTGGTTTATTCACAGACAAGTATTTGATAGAAACCAGAAGGAAACACGGTCCGTTTTTTCATCCTGTGGCTCTGAAGATGGAGGAGTAGTAAACATTTACCTGATTGGTGCACGCTCTGCTCCACTGAATGTGTGTATAGATTTGTGTGTGTGCTTCTCCTGCATCAGATATAGGTTTCTGTGCAGGCAGATTGAATGTGTGTGTGTTGTATGAGTGTGTTTGGGAGGTATCTGGAACACAGCCATTCTGTTCTCTCTTAGGGCTCGTAACCACAGCAGGCCTCTGCCAGACCCTAACAGCCCCCTCCTCCTCCTCTCTCACGTATTCAGTGTTGCATTTCAATCACTCTTTTACTGCCACATATTCAGACGCAACTATAGAGCTGTGATTCTAACCTGAGCCGTGTTACTTTATCTGATTAAAGGTTGCGACTCGCACCCAGTCAATCTGGGAAAACGAGGAGAGACGTCTCGTTGATAGGAAATCAGAATCTGTATTAATCCATTTTCGTTGAGCTCTGTGGGTCGTCTGAATCGGAGAAAATGATCCAGTGATGGCACAGACAGAAATCCCACAACGGCACATTTCATTTAAAAAAGGACGTTGTTATGCAAAATTCATGTTTTCCATGTATTTGTACTTCCATTTTGGTTTCTCCTGCTTTTAAAAACAACCCAAGCGCTTAAAAGAACACCCAGTCATTTTTTGGTAATAAGCTAATGGTTTTTGGTGTCTGGAAAATGAGCCGTTTCAAAAACCTTCGGAATGTAACATTGCCTAGAAATGCCGCGCCTAGCAACCCCAGCGAAGCTCTGACCATTACCTAGCAACGCCAGCTAAGCTATAGCAAGTTTAGTCGTTGTTCAATGGCTGTTGGAAAAGACAAGTGTTTTATGATCAACTTACTATCCAGAAACCATTTAATGCATTCTTGTTGGTTGTGCAGGAGGCCCTACTTCTGCTTTTCAAAGATGTACAGCTGCATATTTGAGCATCTGTTTTCAGCCATTTTCACATGCCAGTGTAAACATTGAGTTGGGGGGCGTGGCCAGCAGCAACTTATTTGGATTTAAAGGATTTTAACCTGTTCAGGGAAGCATAGTAAGTCTGTAAGGATGCTAGCTATAATTTGATCTCTGAACTGTTTTTGTTTATTTTCTTGGTGAAATGTCTGAAATACATTCATCAATTCAAATTATTACCTGATGCAGGAAAGCTGAAAGAGTTTTTCAGTATGCTAACAGGGGACCAGTTAGCCTGGCAGCTAATGTTTAGCTAAGCGATGGGAGGTTAGGTTGGTGTGGAGCGGATGGGGGTGTGGAGTAGGAGAGGGGGTGGCATTCCTTTGACTTGACTTTCGTGTCAAAACATTCCCGACACTTCCTGAGAGGAATCATGCGGTGGGTGGAATCAGAACCCCCGCTGTCGCGAAACAAGCACCCTGGGAGCCCGGCGCACCGCGGGGCTCAAAGCCCTCCGATGACTCAATGACCAGAAGAGCGCAGATCGTCGTGAACGCCACCAACGCCCTCCTTTTCCCATCATCATCATCCTCTCGCCGTCTCTCTCCCTCACTCACTCACTCTCCCCTGGAAGAGGCTACGCTAATTAGCCAGGCTCTAATGAGACAGAATGGCACTGATCTGGTCCGCCGCTGCGCCACCGGAGGAGGGAGGTAGGCCGAGCAGGGGGGCTGATGCAGTGGGGGGGCGCGGTGGTGGGAGAGAGAGAGAGAGAGAGAGAGAGAGAAGAGTGTGAGGAGGGGAGGGAGGTTGGTGTGTGCCATCTGTCACCCTGCACCCGCCTGGCACGGCGCTCCCTGGAGTCGTGGACGACGGAGGGGGGTTTGGGTGATGGCAGAGGGGGTGAGTGAGTGCCATGTTGGTCTTGAGATGCGGAGGTGGGTAGGTGGCGGGCGGTGAGGGGGGGCAGGTGGTGACACTGATAAGAGGAGGAAGGGAACTGGACGGAAAAACTGTGAAAGCTTGTCAGAAGTTACGGGAAGAGTCTGCGGCGTTTTCGTTTTGGAATTTTTCCCTAAACGGTTTTCCTCATTTAAAATTTTTTTTTTACCACAGCACTACCCATGCATGGACACACACATGCACACAGTGCATGCATCACTCCGCTGCATCTAGTGGCGGCTTAACAAGCGAGGCAGATGGCTGACCTTTCTCAGTGTCTGTTTCTAGACTGTGGCTGCTCAGATGTTAGTCTGTTACTGAGAAGCCACTTTAACCCTTGTAGGACTACCATTATAAAAGTCCGCATGAGCATCTTTTTACATTTTTGGATGCTGCAGAGTCATTATTAGGAGCACTCCAATGTTCTTTACATCTATAAAATCCTTATAAGTCCTCCTTTCCAAGTTTGTATGCCATTTATCAATAATAACTGATTAAAAATAGAAAATTTGCAAAACAATAACAAGAACTCCATCCGTTTATAATTTTTTTGACATATTTTTGTAAATATGAAGAGTTTCCTAACTTTATTTACCAAAGTTCCCAATACAAAAAAGTTGCACACAAGCCTTCTAAACCAAACACAATTTATTTGGAGTTTTTTCAAAGCTTCGTTTCAAAGTTACAGCCAATTTTCTAAAAACAATAAAACGAGGGAAAATAAAAAAAATGCTTTTATCAGTGCAATCAGAAAAAAGAAGTGCAGAAGATACATTGCACATTGTACATCAACAATAAAATACAAACATTTAAATGAAAGTGTGTCAGTCTTTGTGTATTCACATGAGTGAATACACAAATTGAGTAAGTCCAATATATGCATACATTTCATTAGCTGTGACATCAGTCCAACGAAATTTTTTTCCAGCAGCTAAATTTTTGGCTGCATTTTTGTTAGTGTTTTCACATAATGTCTTTATGGTAGCCTGGTCAAAAAATAATTTGAATAGCTCTGAAGGTGACGGAATCTCAGTATTGGAAAGGGGCAGCTGAACACCTGGTGTCCTCTTTGGACGGAAATGGAGTGGGGGGTGCAGCAAATGATCAGTCTCCTTCTCTGTTTTCCACTTGACTTGAGTGTCCACATGAGTTTCTGACCTTTTGCCTCTCCTTTTACTAGCTGGACCCTCCCGACTTCTTTTTCTTCCTCTACTTGCACCTGCCACCACACCGTTATTGTCCTCTTCATCATCCTCATTCAGATCGCCATCTTTCTCCTCCACGATATTGCCAGTACTTCACACAGACGTAACATTACAGATTAGTTAGAGTTTTCAATCACACGTTCTGTGTTACGTAAAAAAAAAATAAAAAAATAAAAAATAATATATTTTTTACATATATATATATATGAGCGAAAAAGAGCCCACTTACATATCATGAAGTTTATCGATCCCTTCGATGAAGTCCTCTTCCTCATCAGTGTCTGCAGTATCAGGGTCTGAAGAATACCTCTCCTCATTTTGGCCATCTTGAGCGGTGACGAGCTCCAAGACTTCGGACGCAGAGTAAAATCTTCTTACTCCGTGTCTTTCCATAATTTTTTTTTTTTTGGGTGTTTGCCTTGCAAGAGCAGAGCCAAATAGCACGTGCAGGAAACGGAAATGACTTTCATGAAATCTCACCTGAAGTCATGTGACATTTCATGAAATCTCGTAGTATTTCATTCTGTCAACGTCAGAACAACACAGGAAGTGATTGGCCAGACCCGAGCTGATCTACAAATATAGGGATGGATGCCACATCATGTTTGTGGACCCATCCTTTTTACTATAAATCTGTGAACTCGTCTGCGCGCGCACAGCAACTCGGGGGGGATGTTTAGGGTCGGAAAAGGAAGCGCAATTCTTACAGTTTAATATGCAAAAAAAAAAATTGCTCTACCTTACGTGGTTCGAATTCTACCGGCATTTGAAAAATATGTATGCATCTCAGATCGCCGGCGATCTGGTAGCCCGAATCGGGTTAAATCATGACTGGAGCCGGAAAAATGCACTGAAATGCAATCATCAATCCAAAATCAAAATATACGGGGAAGTAGAAAGTCTGAATTTACATTTATTTCATTTAAAGAGGAAGCTGAAAACTTTATTGAAGATGAATGAGATTAAAACAATTCATCAGCCTTAACCCTAAACACTCACGGCACGTCACAGTGATTTACAGCTTAATATAGCAATTTATCCAAATATTAATGAAAAAGCAAATGATGAAGACAGTGAGCATGCTTTCAAGATGCAGAGATGGGGTTTGAGAAGAGCTTGTCAGTTTTTCTTGAAGGTGAAGCCACTTTCTTGATGACTTAAGGGAAGACTTCATGAGGTGCTCTACATTCAAGGGCATTTTGTTGCACAACAAAAATTTTAGCGCCGCTGGCATTCCGTACAATCAGTGGTCTAGGAAATCTGCCATAATGTTTCAATCGTGCAGAAGTTGTGTGCGTGAAGCAGGTTTGTCTGGTTTTTCTTGCTACCACCATCGGCTTTAGAGCTGCACAAAATCCGAAAAACATGCGCTATTGTTTGCGATGGTTCGCAATAAATAAAGAAATGCTTAAGTCTGCAGTTAATGTCTGTTTGTGTTTGTTTTTTTCACGATTACAGACCCCGGTTAGTGAGTAGCATGGTGTTTATATAATTATCTAAGGCAACACAGGCAGTTCTTTAGAAAATAAATATTCTACACAAGGATGTTGTGAGGAAACGTTTGTGATTTACCTTGCAACCCAAGTCTTCTCTGATGTATGTGGAGTAGAGATTCACTGATATAAAATTTGGATCAAAATCGAAATCCGATATTAATCTGATATCAAATATTGTCAATGTTGGATATCAGTGATATTACATATATTTCTTGTTTCAACAGTTTTGAATAACATTAAACATGTTCAGAAACAGACAACAAGATGAAAACAAATATTGGTTGTTCATAGCAGTCTTGTTTTATTTACCAGACCGATATGTTAAAAAATGTCTGATTCCGATGTTAGTGCCGATATATTGTGCGTCTGTCAGCCATCTTTTACATTCGTTTTTGGAGAAAAATCTTAATTTTTCATGAGTTCTTATCCGGAACATCTTAAAAAGATGTGTTTGGACTTATAGTTTTCATTTTATCACATCTCTAAATGTTAGTATATGATATTTGTCCAGTTGCAAGGATTTTCCCTGCCAATCTAGTGACCAGGATGCAAACGTTTAACGAGAAATGGAAAAGAAAAACTGCTGGGGAAATGTGAGTCGATTACAATAAATATCTTCATTGCCATATTGAACAATAATATCTCAGATGCATTTTGTTCAAATTTTGTGCAGCCCTACTATAAATTTTTGTCTTGTTTGAAGATTTCTGTGTAAAACGACACCAAACAAACTTTAAAGTTGCCTGTAAAGATGCGCTTAGCTTCCCCGCCTGTGTGGCTCCTCCACACATCGCACGTCTCTCAAATTAGGCAGATCAGAGCCGGCGCTCCGGAGCCCCGGGGGTCGAAAAGGCCCGTGACTGTTTATTAATTGATTTATTTATTTATCTCCCGTGCCTGCTTGGTTATTAGGTTGCCATGGGAAACAGGCAGGGCCAGATCGCCTCTATTATTAAGGACACAAATTTCTTGATCTGGAGACCCAGCTGTCTGAATAATTAATTTAGCTCATGAGTTATCTCACAAACGGTGAGTCGCCCCCCTGAAATGAGTCTTTCTCTTATTGTTTAATGGACAGAGGAATTCCCAGCAGCCTTTATCCGACTGTTTAGCACTGGGCCGCACTGAGCATGCTCAGAGCACTTTGCATCTCTCTTTCCATCTCTCTCACTTACGCCTTACATGCCACCTCTCACCCCATCTGTCTCCCAACCGCTACAGCTCCCTCACGGTTCCTCGCTTACCTCCTACCCTCCAGTCTAAGCCGGGAATCTGTCGGGACGCTTCGTCATCACCTTTTACGTCTTTAATGAACGTTCTCCAGCTTTTAGCCGCTTTAGTTCAGGACGAATTCCTCGAGCTGTCTCTGGCTCTGACCGAATCTGCTCCCGCTCCTGTGCCAGGTGTGGCGTTTTCCTCGTTTCGTCTTCCCTGCAAATGCGAGCTATCTAACCCACTCCCACTGTCTCCACTTCTTTCTCCTGACAGACCACACAGGGCTTGTTCTGAGGCCCATTCTCACTAATCTGATCAGGCAGGCAAATACGCCGGGAAAAGCGCTTTAATGATCCCCCTAATTACCTCAAGTCAATACCAACTGTATTATTAGACTCGGGGAAAATATTCCATTAGGGTGCCCCCCGTGGGAGTCCCCCCTGTGCGCGCCGATGTCACGCGCCGCGCGCCCCCTACGCTTGTAATTAATTTTATTTACACACGCAGGAATGCACAAGGTCGCACCTGCAGCCCGGAGCCGCCCGACTCGGCCCGCCTAATCAGATCTGTCATAATTACCATTCTGCATGCTTCTGACACACGCCGGGAAATATTTCAATTTAACTACAGCCACCAGCTCCGGCAGATGCAGTCTGAGACAGAGAGAGAGAGAGAGAGTGTGTGTGGGGGTGGGGTGTGTGTGTGTGTGTGTAGGGGTGTGTGTGATAGAGTGCAGTGAAATCGCATGGGGAGATATTAGGATCTATCCAAGTCCTCATCCTGCTTATGTGCACTTGGTTTCACTCACATTATTTTTCCTCCTGATGTATTTCATGATCTCCACATCACTGTTTCTGCCTTGCACTCATCTCTACTTTACCTGTATTGTGTCAGGATTTTACGTCATAATCCAACACTCACTAGGATTCTCTCTATACTGCAAAAACACAAAGCCTTACTAATCTAGTTTCCAGTTCAAATATCTTAGTTCACTTGAAATAAGGCAAAACTAACTTATGAGTAACTTTCCATCAAGAAATTATAACAATATTGTTATAAGTGAAATTATTTGCCAGTGTAAGAAGTACTTTTTTAAAATCAATATCAAGGAATTATTGAGTTAAAACAATCTCCTATATCTTGCTGAAAAGTTACTTAGGTTAGTTTTGTTTGATTACAAATGTACTAAGATATCTGCACTGGAAACTGGTCAAAAAATAATTCTTATTATTTTGTGTTTTTTGCAGTGTAAAACATTTGCAGCCTTCAACAGTTTTGTGTTTTTTCAGTATTTTTTTCTCAATCTTTCCCCTGTTTCTGCTGAGCACAGCATGATGCTTCCACCACCATGTTATACCATGGAGATTTCATTACCAGGGTTCATTTTCTGCCACTCATTGTATCTTGCATTCATTTCTTTCAACAGTATATTTCTTGTCTCTCCATAAAAGCCTGATTTGTGGAGTGAACAGATTCTCCCTCCTGAGCTGTTGATCTCTGCAGCTCCTCCAGAGTTACCTTGAGCGTTTGTTTCTTTGTATTTTATGTTTATGGATGAATCAGATTTCTGTGAGACGCCCAAAGCTTAGCATGTTGTTTTAGAAACTAATCCTGCTTTAAACTTCTCCACATCTTTATCTCAGACATTTCTGCTCTGTTCCTTGGTTTTCATTCACAGAACTGAGATTAAAATACACACCGGTGGACTCCATTTACTAATATGTTTTTCTTTCCTACTTACAATTTTGTAGCAAAAGAATCCTAATAAACACATTGATGTTTGTAGTTTGTAAAATGAAAACAGGTTTATGGAGTGTGAAATATTCTGCAAAATCTGAATATTATTGAAGCAGAGTGAAAAAAACTAATTCTAAACTCAAGGTAAATTACTTTAATGATGGTTAGTAATTGTATCGAACTGACAAACTTATTTTAATTCTTTATTTTTTAGGGTGAATATTTAGTTCGATTAGTATCAGAGGCAAACTTGTAGACCAATTAAATGACTTATTCAACTGACAGAGACAATTTGCAAGTTCTCTGCTATTTCAATCTCTAATTCAATAAGATCAGTCATGATTTATCAGCTTAATTATCCTTTGATATTAGCAATTAAACCCCAGCTTTGAATTAAATCTCAATCAAGCTCTTATAATTGATGGAATCAGACTCTACGTAGGTGCTCTACGTGATGGCGCGCGTGCGTGTTTGTGTGTGTGTTTGGGATGGGAGCTGTGGTTTCTGTTTGTCTGCTGTTCATCCTCGCCTTGTTTGTTATCTGGTGCGTGCGCGTTCAGCCTCCATCTGCCTCATCAGTATTGAATAGAAGAGATGATAAACAAGAGGTAAATTTGCGGTGGGAGAGCCGTGTTTGAACACTCAAACACTGGCTGCGCAGGCAGTGCTCGTACCCAAATATCAGCCCACCACCAGGCTAAACTGGATTATGGTGCAATTTCAACAATATTAGTATCTGAAACAAAGAGGCACGTGTGCTGAAGCTCCATTGGTGACTCATTTTTCAGCCATTTTGTGTACATGAACCATCTGGAGTGCTGCGTTGGGACAGAAAAACCTTCACAGATTTTATACTGACTGATATTAAAGGTGCAACTTACTAAAAATGTTCCTTCCCATATCTGAACTTTGGAAAAAAATCCTCCAGTGGATGTATTTTTTCTGCTAACCACTAGTGTTTAGTTTCATATTAGTCCTGTAACACAAATACACTCTGGGGAACTCCCACATTTTGGTTGTTACAGCATGATGTGCAGCTGTGGAGGAAGAAATAAATAAATAAATCTGTTAGCAAACCACACAGATGTTTAATACGCTCCGTTTTAGATGGAATGGTCATTTGCCTTTGGTTATTCTTTCTTTGCTCCATCTGCCTCTATTTGCCTTCTCGAAAATTCCCCAAACGCCAAACTGAGTCGGCAGCCATGACGTAAACGGCCACACAGAGCCGGTCTACATTGTTTCTGGTGCTAGCTCTGACACAGAGGGGGCCCGGTTTCCTGCGCGGTCACGTCTCACTCCCCTCCGCACAATGCGCGTCGCGTTAGCCGTCAATCTGTTAACGCTGACAAGTCGCCTTATTGTATGCTCAGAGGTTGCGACCTCTTTCAGAAAACGCTCACTGTCTGGCTAAGACCTCTCCGTGTCGCAGCTCCAACAGAGATTTAGTGTTTGGCATGAAGAATTCAGACCGACGCTCACAGAAAGAACAGAAAAGGATGGTGGCACAATCTGGAACGCCGGCACTGAAAACAGACATCAGAGTTATGTTTAGGTCATTTTATGATGTGAAATATTTTTAAAGGGGAAAATTTGAAATGAGTCGGATGGCTGTAAATACATCCCTCCTGGAGGCCTAGCCATCATTTAACAAGATTACCATTTGTCAGCTTTATTAGTTTGTTTTCAAGTTTGCTGAACAGAACTGTAATCAGATGGTGGTTATGAGAAATTATGCAGAGAATAATAAAACTCTTTGATCACTCAGTCTGCTTTAGAAAATGGCATATTTTTTCCAAGTACCTCCATTTCGACTTTTTTTCCTTTGCCTCCATGACAACGAAACATATTCAGTATCTCTTCCTCTGAGCAAAAGTTGCAGCTCCTGCGGTGACCTTTAGCTAAGACTTCCTCGCAGTCACAAAAGCCTCCTCAAAAAATAAAAAAACTAAACTAGTGGCATCTGTTGAAGCTTAAGTAGCAGGTTAAAAGAGGGGCCAGTATTGTTAACAGGTTTGTCACTTCAGCAAAAACAATGTTTATTTAAATGAGTTGCAGCTTTTAAAAAAACACAAAAAAACTAAAGTTTGCATTCTCTAAAATTCGTAAATGCTGCAAGCATTATTGTCTTCATTATTTGAGTATTTTATGCAATCTATTATAGGTATTAATAATTCTAATTATTATTATATAATTTTTCAATCCTATTTTTGTCTTTTACTGACTATCTTGTAGTAATAAAGCAAAATCAGACAGCCAAGCACACAGATTAAAATCTCCCATTATTCTCCCATTCATGCTGTTAGATTAAGGGAGGAAACCAGAGTACCTAGAAGAAAAAAAAAACATTTCCACAAGGAAAATATTCAAATCCACAGAAAAAAAACAAAACTGAGCATTGAACCCCAAATATTGTTTGGGGTTCAAACAGTAAATCAATTCAGACCTGAATATAACCAAACCAGAAACTAATCAGGACTTCATTTTTTATCCATATTTGACATACATCTTCGTTTCCATGTTTGGGCAACAACCCCATTGCAATTGTCACTCTAAACTAGTTAAAAATATGTTGTCAGGTGTAAATCTGCTTAATGTGAATGAACCGTTAGAAATGATGCAACAATTTGTCGTTGCACACTAGAAGTGCCACTTTTAAAACGTCCTAAAGCCCATTTTTATTTTTAACACTTTGAGACTTCTTTTGCTCTTTCCATATGTTGAATATTCATTGATTATTCACCTATACTTGAAGTGACTTTCCTTTTTCTTACACAGCACAGTAAAAACACTAGTTCTCCTGTTTTTCTTTCCCTTCCTGCCCTACAGTAAACTGAACACGTTTCAAACCATCGCTTTCTGTTTGCACAGAAAGCCTTGCTCTGGTCTTGAGACGAGCTCCCGGTTACTGCTTATTGTTGCGTTAGATTCACATATGCCTGAGCATCAGGAATATCTCAGTAGTCTGCTGTCGTCAGCAGATGGGCGTGCACCGTGGCGTAATGCATTTACAGCACAGCACACCCCAGCTTTGTAGGTCGAATGTGCATGTGCAGTTACTGGTTTGGCACGCTCAGAGAGGACAAACAGGTTTGAACACACCGTGTTATCGACTGCATTTATCTGCACTGTGTTGTCTGCCAGCGCTGGACTTTTGCCAAGTTCAAGGAGGAGGAATAAAGACAGTAATGCATTGTCTTCCCCCCCTACTTTAACTCACCCCCAGCTTGAGACACAGGAGAGATTTGTCTGGCTGCCCCGGTAACCATCCTCTCCTCCAACCAGCCAGTCACAACAATGGCCACAATCATTACTTCTCTTCTTTTTCGCCTCTGTTTTAATTTCTGATGCATCATCTTGGCCTTTTTTGCTTCCAAATTCAGCCCTTACTGCCCTTACCGAGGCTAAAAATGAGGCCTCAGTTGTTGTCGCGCAGCAATACGACGACGGGGAGGGGGATAAGCCTCCAATGGCAAATTGATGGACATCTGTTGGCTTATTTTATTTATTTTCACGGTGGCCGAGGTCAGCTTGATGGGGCTGATAAGGAGCAAATGAGATTAAGGGGAAGGTGTTGGTGCAGGCAGTGTGACAGACCACTCTGTCTGTCCTTCTCTGTAGCGTCCCTGTTTTTTGACAGCAAAGCCTGCTTTTTTTAGAGGGTTTTTTTTATGTTGGGGATTTTTGCAGCAGAGGTTTTGTGGTGAATGGCTCGGTGGGTGGGTTTTTCTGACAGAGCTCTCATTGGCAGCTTGTGACTCCTGCACTCACTTACACGATGCACTTCATTGCATCGTTGGGGGAAATCTTGCGGATGAATTCAGCTATTGTGTACCTAGGAAAATGTTTTCACCCGAACACGACGGTTGCTATCTCTACTTGGACTAAAAGATTTTCTTCTCTAGTTCATTGGATCTTCAAATGTTGCAGCTTCTAAGTTTACATCACACTGCTTGGTTAGTGCATTTGAATAATTTAAAATCAGTCAGTTTTTCAAAAAGTAAAGAGATTTTCCCTTTATCTAATCGAATCTGTGAGGTAAGTCAAGTACTAAAAATGTGGGGTATTTTTCACTACTCATTAAAATCATCAAAACTATTAAATCCCTTAATTCGTGGTCTATAAATGCATCAACAAAAAGCATGTACCTTGTTTAGAGACGTACTTTTGTACAAATAGGTGGACAGTTTTCTAATGCTTTAGTTTTCTATTGAATTAAAATCTATTAGCTAATAATATTCAGAACTTTCCTCTCTGTGTATGTAAGAGTGCTTAAAAAAACAAAACAGAAGCAGAATTATTCAAAACAGAATCAATAAGTAAGACATCCAAGAAAACCTATACCTGGGATTGGCCAGGAAAACCCAATTGGTGTTTTTTTAAATAAGAAAACTGTCTTGGAGAATGTTGGTTACCGGCTTATCCATCTGGTATGGGAGAAAAAGGAAGAGTACTGGATCATGATAGTGCATTGTCATGGTTCAGAGTATCACATTTTTCTCAAGAGGTCTTAAAAGTAATTAATGATTGAATTGCAATAGACTGCAAAGGTCACAAGCCAAACTATGACAAAAGGAAGCAAAACTTTGACAGAAAATGTAGCTCTTGTTGTCCACAAATGGATAATCAATGATTTGGACACAAAACTGGCACAAATACTGTCTGAAAGGCCTCATAAAACAATAACACCAAATTTTTCTTTGTCTTCAACGTCACCACCACCTGTAAGACTAAGACCTAAACAAACCTATCAACAACCACAGGCCTACTTTTTGAAACTTGAGGAATTGGAGCATGACATTGGTTTAAATATTGTTTCTTTATCTTTGAAGTAAGATCTCAAATTTTCCTAGAAGAAGCTTTAGACTGGACTTAAGTGCTATTGATATTTTTAATTACCCTTTGAAAGTGTTGAGCAGTAAGAAGTCCGACATGACCAACATAATTTGGTCTAAGTATAGATCAGTGATGAGTATAAATAAGTAAATAACTAAGGAGCTGACACACCTACAACAGGCACCTCAAGGCAGTATTGGGGCAATCGTGACGGTCTCAATGGTGTTTACGTGTCGTTACCATAGCAACCAACAGTCTAAACGATAATTGAAGATCTGGATACTCAAAGGATGTTTAACTGATGCTTTGGATGGTGTTGGCATTGCTTAGCAGAGTTTGGTAGGAGTTGTATTGTGGGTTTGCATATTTCATTTCTCTGGCATGGGCATGGCCAAGAGGACGAGGCGTAGTTTTAAGGTACCATGTACTCAATGGCTCCAATGTCTGGTCATGTTGTGGCAAGGTGATTTCTTGAGTCACCTCTCAACCTTATCCAGACCTAAAATGCAGCCCCCATTAAACCCGATGCATTGCTCTTTACGTAACACGCCAACTTCTCGTCAATCAAATCATTGTCGTACTTCTCAGAGGTTTGCATGAGCACCAAATTAGTTTCAAATACAGGCCACTTTTAAATTTTGACTTGATTACATGACTTGCTCAGAAGAAGTGGAGCCACCTGCCAGTAGCTGCGCTCCCAGTGACGAGGTCATCAGAGTTTGATTGGAGGTTCGCCGGCCACGCCCTTTCCTCTGTGTGAATGCCCGGCTGGGTGTGGCGTAGCTGCGCTCACCTACAGAGTAATTCACTAAACATCTGATAACGCAGCACATTCCTGGAGCTCTCAAGACGAACACCTCCAACTGATCCCAGTACAATACCGCGTTGCATTTTACACAAACATCTGCAAACTGTGGATGAAATGAACCTAATACATATTAAACAAAAACTGGATGTTAGAAACCTTTGACATCTTGACCTCACTAATAGTTTAGTTCTTGGTTTTTGTTTCCTCTCAGACATTGTTCTCTGAATTCAGCCACACTAGTATGTGGTTTATTATAACATGGCTTCATGTGAGGTTTGAGGCTTCACAGCCTGCTTACTAAAAGTAACCATCTTACTTCTGTTTCTCATACGAATGCAGGTCATCCGTAAATGAAAGTATTTCTTCTCATCAGTCACTGCAAGGTCCCTAAGTCTTCTAGTTCCTGTCTCTGTGCTGTTCTTTCAACCAGAATGGTTAAACTGTAACATGGGAAAATCTGAGGGATGCATAAATGTCCCTGTTAGTCGACAACCGAGCCTGTTCTGAACTACTTGTTCTATTTATTTATAGAGAGCCCTTAATGATCTACAACAAAACCCAGAGTACACTGCATTGAAGAGCCCTAGATTTTTGTTTTCTGGAACATATTGCGACACTTTAGCGGCAGGGGCAGCAAGTTCTGTGATCCAATCAAGAGCAGTCGGTGCTTGTCAGCTGCAGTGGAGAGGCTCGGCAAATTACATTAAACAATAAGGGGGAAAACAGATTTGCAACAGGGCGGTAATATCACAAGAGTGCAGGAATGTCAAGCATAGAATCATGTTGATGCTTTGAAGTTTATTAAAATATACATATATTCAAATGGTTTCCATACACTTACCATGAGCATGACCCCGGCGTTTTTTATGATGGGCTGATTAAAAACGATAAAACTCAAACAATGATATCAATAAGGAACATCTTGGTGCTCTTCTGTTGTGGATAGCGTTGATATGTAGATGAATAATTCTGGCTGGATGCTTGTCCTCTCTCTTTTCACCAGAATTTGTAGAGTTAATTTAATTAGTTGATTTCCTGGAATTTGTTGGGTCTTTAGGCATTATCCACATATTTTCATTAAGTTTGATAATGAGGCTTTGGATAATTCTCAGCGTGGGTCTGCTGCTTTTTCCTCTTTAAATCCAATTTCATTGCGTCTTTGGGAACATCCTACCCCGTTTGTATCCAAGTTTTAACTGTCTAGCTGTCGACTTGAGGTAAAGTTGAAGAATTTGAAGATTTTCTTTTTTTTTTATTATTCCACCCAATTTATGCAAACAGGGCCTTCTTTCTTGGTCAGGACCGTCTTTGATGGGTTCCAGTTCATGCAGACTTGAGTCATGATTTGCTCCTGACCAGTTTTCTTTCATATAAAGGAGGCAGTTTGGGTGACTTTTTTTTCTGACCTTGGGAAGGTGTTGGCTAAGGCTAAAAAGACAAATCAATTTAGTAATGGATTAATCATGGAGTATATTGACTCAAAAAACGAGAATTTCAGTAATGAAGCCAAAACCGTACAAAGAATTTAAACAGTTTGCATTTAACATATAAAAAAACAAACCCTTTCCCTCTGATGCATGAATTATGATCCTTTGTGTCAGAATTTTTTTTCCATTTTTTAAAATTCTTTTCTTAAGGCATAAAAAAGGTAGGAACATTTTTTTGTAAAAATAATTTTTTTTAAATTTTTTTTTTTTATGTGATCAATTGTAATTTTGTCCAAATACAAAGTTGTTATTTGAAAAATACATCAGTAGTATTGTTCCTTAGGGGTTCTCTGATGTCACAATATTTTTTTTACTTGCAAGAGTCGTCTACAGTAGAAGGAGGGACCGGGTCGGTTCTCATGCTTTTTTGTCTGTCGGCCATATTGTATTTAACAAAAATAATTTCTTGCATTTGCAGCTGATGGCCAGTAGTTGATGGTATATTTTATGATGCATTAGTGTCCACTTCAGTGGTCTGTGTGCATTTATAACATAAAAATCCACAGGAAGCACAAGAAAATGGCTTTTAGATTGCTGTCCACTGTAGTGACCACTATGCATGAAAGGGTTAAAAAAATGTTCCACCCAGAACTCCTAAAGTGGCTTAGTTTTAGCTTCATCTGGTTCAAATTCTGTAAAAATATCTTTTATTTACGCCCCTTTTGCTGTCCAGTTATTAATCTGTTAATCCAAAACATAATCAACAAAATCGCTCCACATTGTATTAATGTTCAGTCAAGCAGAAAAGGCTGAGCTTTTCACATGTTAGAAGTAGTTTTTCCAATGCAGATGCATCTTTTGCCGCACATCATCAAGTGTTCACTAAATAAGCTTAATAAAATGTTCATTTTATTGTTTAAAGGAATTTAATTATTTCGTGTTTATTTGCATCTTTTATTGTACAAAAAAAGGCAAAATGTGCCAATTTTTTTCTTATCTGATTAAATGATTAGTCGTCAGAATAATGGAGAGATTAATTGATAACCAAAATAATCTGTAGATGCAAAGTTTTTTAAGAATGATTCCAAAAGACTTTTCCATCTTGTGGAAACAAACTTTTCAGATTTTTAGGGAGTTCTTTAGACTTTTTCTATTTCAAAAGGAGAAACTACCAAATGCGATCATCATATTTTAAAGGAAATCCTCCATTTGCTTGTGTAGTTTACAGACAAGCGGAGGACGTGCTAACTCTTCTGGCTCTCCATGTGCATCTTTGTTCCCGTCTCGCTGCCTCTGCCTGGCCTGTGGAAGCAATGCAATTAGACAAACACAAACAAAGCTCTTGAAACTGCCATGGAAAATGCTGACTGTCCACTGTCCTCGGTGCTGGCTGGGAGCAGAGTTAACCGCTGCTTGGCATCCATATAGCATAAAAAGAAATGTTTGGTAAATTCTCTTTTTGTGGTACATGATTTTTTTTTTCTTTAAAAGCTCAACGCCGCCCCAGAACTGGCAGAGAAGTGAGAGAAAAGAGCCAAACACACATACAAAAAGAAAACAAACAAAAAAAATTCATACTTGTGAACTAATAAACTCTCGGTAGTTTATTTAATCAAATGGACTTCCTGGCATTGAAATGGAGTTCACGTCGCGCCTTTGTTTGATTGGCTCTGCTGCTTTGGGTTTAATCCTGCTGGTTTGGGGAGTGTTTGAGTTGGATTACTCCATCGTTGGGCTTGGGTACTGTTTCTCTGGCTTTGACAAGATGCTGTGTGGTGGTGTGTGTGTGTGTGTGTGTGTGGGTTGGTGGGTGTGCGTGTGTGTGTGTGTGTTCTTCAATACCGAATCAGCTGAAACCACAGACAGCCCAACCGGAGCGCCATCCAAATCCCTCTGCATGCAAATTAAAAACGCAACAATAAACGTGGCAAAGGAACAAGGTGGGCACGCAGGCTTTATGGCCCCCTCTGCTCCCGTCCTCCTCCTCCCCACCACCCATCTCTCCCTTTCTCTCTCTCCTCCATCCTCCTCTGCTCTTTATGTCTCTCCTGGTCTCGCCTTCCTCCAGAAGCCCTCCTGGGTTTGATGTGGCTTATGGGAGGAGTTGGAACGGGGGACGACCAAACTGCTGAGTTATCTCCTGCATGCAGTGTGGCGGCGTGGCTCTGCCCTCCGTGCGTGTCTCCGTGTGTGTCGCCGTGTTTGTGCGCGGACCAGCAGCCCCGGTGTAATCCCGCGGAAATGAAAGGTGCTGCCGCGCACTGGCCGGGAGATTACAGCGCCGCTCTGTCGCGCTGCCAGGACACACCGCCGGGCCGAGAGAGAAGCCCACAAACACGCTCTCACACACCCGGAGGCGCGCCCGCCCTCTGCAGTCTTCCGCCCTCGTTCTTTTACACCTCTCCCGCAGCTTGGGCAGAGGTCCGGTGTTTCCGTTTCGCTCTTACTCACACACTCATGCTGTTCTAGTTGAGGTCACCATGTCCGACCACGTCACCGAGCCTCTGAAGAGTCCTTCTGTCTCTACCGCTGCGAATCTGCATCTTCACTTCTTTCACTTCTCACATTTATTCACAAACCAATTTTTAACTGAGTAAAGTTTCTCAAATATGCTTCTATATGCATCAGTACCTGAAAATAGAGGAAGAGCTTAAAGGTTTACAGATATTGCCGACTACATCTTTGCTCAGACATGAACGTTTTTATTCATTGCAGTGTGTTGGATGCACATAGATCTGGATTTGCATTCATAAAGGTCAAATCAATATTTAAAGAGCAACAATAACATTGATTGTTAACAATTATAATTATCATTATGAATATTGTTTCTATGATTGTCAGAAAAATCCCCAGCTAATGTTAATATTTAAGTCAAGAGGACTTAACTCTTTACTTAAGCGTCAAGTCCTGACTAACATTTAACTCTTAGTGATAAGTTAATTTCTTCAATTATTGTTAAATAAATGATGTACAGGAACATTTGGAAAACCCCATTTTTGCACTAAATTCTGACAGATTCAAAAATATTCTTCCCCATATATAAGCTCAATGACGCAGCTCAGAGTAGCAGCAGAAATCAACTTTTACTTGTTTTTGTTTTATCCTGGCTCATTTTTTCTAGAAAATATAGAGTGAAACCAGTCAGTTTGATTGAAACAATCACCAGCTCTAGTTTTTCTTTAAACCACCTTAAAGTCTCCAGCAGCCGCAGCACATCCTGTGACGATGTGTGTTGATGGAAGTGAAACCAGCATCATGAAATCAGCGATTTCCAGCTATAATGTTAGTTTTAATGCTGTCCCTACTTCACACCTACTCTCCAACTCAGATTCATGACAGCAGTGGGTCACTCCAACCCGATCCGGTGCAGCTTTGGGCAATTAAAATAAATCTCACTCATTTCTGCATGCTGAGTTTCTTTGTGTATCCTGCTGAAATAGGGCCAGTGTGTTTGGTGTGTGTGTATTATTGCTGGTAAATATCTTTTCATTTTATTTATTCACAGGGTGTTGGACGATATTCCTTTTTTTAACCGGAACAGGCCTCACATTTTTGTTTTTATTCAGCATTGGCTCAAAGTTTTTCTGAAACTTGTTAAGTTTTACGTCACATCTGATACTTTTATGTAAAAGTAATTACAACTCTGCTTAAGATATCAATTTTGACCAAATTTGTTTTAGTTATCTCAGCAACTATTTTAGTTCAAACTTCTCCGACTGAATCCATGTATTTAGACGTATTTAATTGAAATGACTCACCCGACCTTTTAGCAAAAAGAAGCTGGTCTGCAAAAAAAATGGAGTTTTGTTTCTGGATTATGTGCTTTCCTGCCTCTTTCCTTCTAATCTAAGAGTAAACTCATGTTTTGGGGTTATTGCGTTAGGTGCTTTTATAATTCTTCACTTTAAAGTCATTTAATTATTTTCCTTACATGCAGAACCATTTACTCGTGGCATAACTGAACCTCTTATTTACTTTAAGCTTTAAAGAAACATCTAGAGTCATAAATCAACCAATCCATGGTTTTTTGTTTGATCAGTTAAATCGGTTTTCTCTGTGATCGCCGTCTTTGAGCTCTGTGTTTCGTGGCCCTCTGCTGGAGCGTCTCAAACACACGAGTCGCTTGTTTCCTCCTGAGGGTGCAGCTCAGTGTGAGAGTGTGTGCTTCTTGTCACATTAAATTGTTCCTTGCTGCTGTGCCACTTGACCTCCAGTCACTCTCGTCTTCATCTTCAGCTGCAGAGGAGGAGCAGACACACCACAGCTTCAGTTTGTGTGTGTTTGGGGGATTTTTGTTTTTTTTTAGTGCTGGAAAACATTTCTGTTAAATACCTATTCTGACTTGTTTTTCTTAATAAATTAATCGTAAATGTTGGTTTTTCAACTTGTATAACAACAAGTTTTTTTAGCCTGCGCAGCAAATACAATAAATCTTTCCAAGTATTATTGGTCTACGTTTAGTGCAAATATCTTGGTACAACTGAAATAAGACAAAACTAACTTATAAGTAACTTTTCAGCAAGATATAAAAGTTTTAAAGTCAATAATTCAGCTGGTTTTACCGCTGTATGCGCGGTGCAATGGCTGCTAGAAAAGACAAGTGTTTTGTTGTTGACCTACCATCCAGAAACCACTTGTTGCTTTCTTGTTTGTTGTACAAAGTATATGGTTGTATAATTGTGCATCTGTTTGCAGCTATTTCACAAGTTTTCACTTGTAACAAAACATTTTTCCCATGTTACAGTGAAATAATCTGCCAGTGGAACTAGAACTTTTTCATCAATATTAAGGACTTATTGATGTAAAACAAGCTCTTATATTGTGCTGAAAAGTTACTTGTAAGTTAGGTTTGTCTTACTTCAAGTGTGTTAATATATTTGCACTGTAAACTAGACCTTTTTATTTAAAATAAATCTTCACTTTGCTCGATTCTCCTGTGTTTGAGAGTCTGTAACTTGCTGAACTTTCCTCTCATTCATTTCTTCAAGGGTTGGCTTTGTGAGCTGCTGCGCTGGAAAGAGGATCCGTCTCCAGAGAACCGGACGCTGTGGGAGAACCTGTCCATGATCCGTCGGTTCCTGAGCCTCTCGCAGGCCGAACGCGACGCCATCTACGAGCAGGAGAGCAGCGCCGGGCAGCAGCACCACAACGAGCGGCCGCCACACCTGATCCACGTTTCCACCGACCAGCTTCAGGTGAGCAAGACGTTCAATCAAACAAACTGAGGAAAACCAGGCTTATAGTGTCAGCTTATCAAAAGATACACTTTTTGTA
Organism: Xiphophorus hellerii; assembly: GCF_003331165.1. Lineage (NCBI taxonomy): Eukaryota > Metazoa > Chordata > Actinopteri > Cyprinodontiformes > Poeciliidae > Xiphophorus > Xiphophorus hellerii. The sequence continues at coordinate 7,225,228 of NC_045674.1, forward strand.
TCCTACAATGTCATGTAATACGATTTATCTTTTTTATTAGGTAAAAAAATTGTCCCAGTTTAACTTATTGTGTGGAATCTCTTTAAATACGCAACAGATTCCACACAATAATAGAATATAACATGGAGTGACCGCCTGTTTAAAAGCTGAAGTTTTCACCTCCACACAGTCAGATGCATGTCAACACAACACCAAGATGGAAAGAAATGAGCAATGACTTTAAAGAAGCAACTAGTGAGCCTGAACATCAATCTGGGAAGAGTTATAAGCTAATTTTCAGTCTCAGTTCAACGCTCCTGAAAACGGTTAACAGCATAATATGGAGGATTGTTTTGATGATTGATAAATGCAAAGTGTTAGAAAGAATAGAAGCTTCTTAAAGAGACGGAGACCCAATTTCAAGGTGTCAAAGTTATTTTAAGTAATTTTTTTATGTCTTAATCAAAAGACCTCGTTATGCAGCATTTTTCTAACAACTAAAGGAAACATAATGACTTGATTATGCTATAAAAGGGTTTTATGTACATATTATAGCCCCTTTAAGTGTTTAAGCTCAGGACAGTTGAAAGAGACTGAACAAACATAAAAAGGTTGCCATCAAAAAGCCTCTTCTCCCTTTAAAAACAAAATCGATGCACTAATTTTAAGCAAAATAAGCATCAAAACTTGTTAAGCAATGTAATTTGTACAGATCAGACAAAAGTAGAGATGTTTCTTGATAGTAATAAACACAGTACCACAAGTGGTAGCAACACTTGCCCAAATCACTTGGGCGCGTCGAGACGACCGACACCGATGTTGTTGCTGCTGTTTCTAACTCATTCTGCTGCTTGTGGGCTCAATGTTGATGCTCAAGACGTAACCGACAGGATCCGGTTAAAGGATTTTCAAAATAAAAGATCCTCCAGACTCGACACATAAAACGGAAGTATTTAATTATTTCTTGCGCGGCCCGATACCAATTGGTCCACGGACAGGTATCGGTCCGCGGCCCGGGGGTTGGGGACCACTGCTTTACATCATAAAACCCCCAAAATCAACAACTGAAACATTAAATTTTTCCAACTGCCGTCATTTACAAATCAAAATGTTGGTTAGTGTTTCATTTGTTATGGTTTTAAAGCAACTCTAAACAGATTGATTATTAGTCTACGTTTAAAGGATCTCAGTGTTTCGGCTGTTTTACAATTTTCTGGATTTGTGGAACATGCAGTAGTTATGTTTCCATTAAAAATGTGAGCAAAACTTTGAATATATTCCAATAATGTCAAAACAAAAAACACAATTTTGAAACAAAGTTTGTTCGTGCAATAAGATGTGAAGAAACATGCAACGCCATCATCCTCCTACTACTTCCTGTTGTCTTCTTTGTATTTTCTGCTAGAAGTAACATCCAATTACTGATCATGTGTAGGGCTGAAACGATTCCTCGAATGATTCGAGTACCTCGATTATTAAAATTCCTCGAGAAAAATTTATCTGCCTCAAAGCTTAATTTATGTTTTATTATGTAGCGCACCGTGTTCCACCTGGATCATTATTATTTCTTACTTCCGCCTATGAGCTTTTGTGAAGTGCTGGCAGTGTTGAATGGTGTTGAATTGTGCGGTGAGGTGGTTGTACTACGAGAGCTTTTGTGGCGTTGGAATTGCGTTCTCACGGTTTTGGAGCGAACGGTAGGGATGGCGCTGAGAGAGAAAGAGAGAGCGATAGATCCGATTCCTCGGATAATCGTAAAAATATTCTATAGAGTACTCGATTACTAAAATATTCTTTTACAACAGCCCTAATCATGTGATTTGCGTGATGCGCAAAATACACAAATTTAGCAAAACTAATTTTAGCCATCAAACCACCTCATCCTAAAGAAAGCATTTTTTTTTTAAAAATTGGCCTGTTTCCATTAAGCAAATTTATTTTAATAATTCCAATTTCTAATACGCAGCTACAGATACTGTTCAGTGTCTGATGAGCATCTTTTCCCTGCTACCTCATAAATGCAAAAGGCAGTAGGGGTGTAAATGCAAAATCTGTTGTTTTTTTAACACTTCAGTTTAGATGGAAATAATTTAAAACCCTGTAGAGACCACGTTTTTTTTATCAAGCTGTACTTTTTTAAAACATAACTATAGCTGAAATTAAACCAAACATTTATAAATAGCTGTTCCACATTTTCTTTCTTGTGCTTATTTTCTTATAATTTAAGCCAGACGGTTAGTTTCATAGAAGTTATGTCTTTTATTGGACAATTTAGTTGCTAAATGAGTCATCTGATAGGAGAGAATAATCAGTTATTAAACTGCCTTTGGATCTGAATCATTTTTGCAGCCTGAATAAATTTGTAAACACTACTTGTGAGACGCAGATTTAGACTCTCTTGACAACAATCTGCTTATGAGATCCTGAAAGAGTCAAAAACAAGTGAAAAACACAATTTTTCTCATTTAATGCATTTTCAGCTAATATTCCAGGAAAATAAATAAACAACGTTTAAGAGTCATAATGAACACTTGTAAATTAGAACCACGGCAACACTTCAAAGTTCCTACTTTTCACAGAAAGCTGTTTTCAAAGATATCATTAGGCTGAACTTAGTTAACAGAGCTGCTTTATACGAGACATCTGGCGTATGAATAACAAATAACACAAAGGCTCAGTTAACGGTAGAAACATCTTAATGAAGCACAATAATACTCCTATTAAAAGTCCGCGCCACAGCTGAGTGCTTGATTTGTTTTTTTGGTTCCTTAGATACACGGCCAGTTGTTTCACAAAGGCTCTCATTTACTGGATATAAATAAGGTAATAGGATTTCTTTTAGCAGCAGATATGGAATGAGGGAGTTTTTATGCAGACTTTGCATGCAACAGAAATGCTTGTAGATGGATAAAATTAGATTATTTCTGACTTAATGGTGCAGCTCCTTACTGTCCATAAAAAAACCAGGGTTTAAATATTTTCCGCCGGTCTTTCACTAGCGCGACACGTTGGCCAAATTAACTCCCATTTGCTCAACAAGAGTTACCGGAGCTCGGTATATTGGTACAGTAAAATCACATCTCTGGGTGCATTTATGCAGCTGGCGAGCCGAGTCCCCGCAAAGTGCTGTTTTGCAAACTTGATTATGAAACACCTATCGACAGCGTCTGAGTCAGAAATGAAAACACAACAGCAGCCATTTCGCCGGGTCAACAGGGACCACGAGTTGCCCACTCGCTCCCTCTCCAGCCACACAATGAGACATTTTACGAGTAATGTGTCATGTGTTTGTACTGACGGGACTCCAAACCGAAGCCGGAGTGAAAGCCATCAACAGCGGCGAGTCAGCCGCACCGTCGCTACGTGAATTGAGCGCAAGAATGATTATTGCTGGCTGCCACTGGAGCCTGATAAGCTGCTGAGGACAGAATTGAAACACTGGTTTCCTCTCTGTTATGCTGCTTGAGTTATTTAAGTACCTGAGGGTGATGTTGTTGCTTTTCAGCTCCCAATAAAGCCAACAGCCAACCAGTGCATACATAAGGCCTGTCAGGATAACAAATTTTGCTGAAGTTATTGCCATAAACAATAATATTGTTGTTTTGACACCATTTTTAGGTAACATGATGGTAATAATGGCATAATAATACAAGAACAAATTCTCAAAGATCAATAAACTTTAAATTCTAATGAACATTAAACTCTGGAACTGGAAGACATTTTAAATGTCTAAAAGTAAATAAAACAACAGAAACAACAAATAAGATGAATTATGAAGTGTCTGTAAACAAAATTGTCATTCAATTAAAGGACTAGTTGAGCCCAAAACACCAGACTAAACACTTGTCATCCAGGTTTTGGTAGAAAAAGATAAATCCTGTAACTGGAAATTATTGTATTTGTTTTAATTTATCATGGGATTAATTAATTTATTGCTACAGGCCTAGTGGAGTAAAAAAGTATTTGGTAGAAAGTCTACTCAAGTACAGAGTAACTGGTCAAATTATCAATCATCTAATATTTAAAATTTACTTAATCAGTTGGACCAAAATATAAAGTTGAGTGGAAATTTTTGGTATTTTAGGGACAAAAATGACATTAATTCATATAAGAAAAAAATAAATAAATCAGGCAAAAGAAAAGTTTCTTTCCATAAAATACTTATGAAACATTAACAAAAACTGCAGGTGTGTGTTTGGTGAATGTTTTGTTAAAACATGTTTGGTTTTCATTCCAGAAATTTTACTCAAGTTATAGTAGAAATACTTCATAATAAAATTACTCAAGGAAAAGCAAGGAGTAAAAATACTCCTAAAAGTATATTTTTTCAAGTAACTGTAACTAGTTCCTACTCTCCTCTGGTTTTTCTCTCTCCAGGCTCAGCTGCCTCAGTCTCAGCAGCAGCACCAGCCCTCGCTGTCGCTCCACCCCTCCCAGCCTCTTCTCTCCCAGCAGCCCTTGCAGCAGCAGAACAACGCCGGCCCCCGACTGCCGCCTCGACAGCCGTCCACCGCCTCCCCGGCCGAGACGGAGGACGAGGGCGGCCGCGGCATCAAGTCCCGTGGCGGGGGGAAGATCTCCCTGGAGGCTCTGGGCATCCTGCAGAGCTTCATCCAGGACGTGGGCCTTTACCCCGACGAAGAGGCCATCCACACGCTCTCCGCCCAGCTGGACCTGCCCAAGCTCACCATCATCAAGTTCTTCCAGAACCAACGCTTTTACATCAATCACCCGGCCAAGGCACCGAAGGACAGCAACACCGCCGCCGCCGCTAACAACAACAACTGCGGCAGCACGGCGGCGAACACCAGCAGCAGCAGCAGCAGCCGCAGCAGCCCCGCCTTCGAGGAGGAGCTGACGGACTTCAGGGAGAGCGGGGAGCTGCTGAAGGAGCTGGACGAGAGCACGCAGACCACCGCCACCATCTTCTCCATCAAGATGGAGGAGCACCTGGGCCGCGGCGCCGAGGTGCAGTCCGAGTCCGAGCACGAGGTCAAGTAGGACCGACGACCGTGATGATGGCAGCGCGCTGAACGTGAGGCGGAGCCGTGACCTCAGTCTGTACGGCGTCCGGACCAGCGAGGCGTGTCTATGTGGAAATATGTGATCACACACACTGGAAAGCCCATTTCAGACTCCAAAAAAAACCCAGAACTACTTTTTGGATTTTGTAAAACTTGTAATAATCACTGTAAAGACTGAAGCATCATTTTAATAACCTGCACAAAAAGAAAAAAAAGTTATTGTAATTATGTTGACGTGGATATTTGCTGGCTGCACTCGATGTACATCGTTTTACACTGACTTCTCTTTTTGAGCTACTGATTATATTCCGAAAGGAAACAAAAAAAGAAACAAACAAAAAAAAGTTTCCCAGGAGTTCGATAGGTGTTTATGTATGTAGTTTTTTTTAAGAAATTGAAATCAAGGACCAAGTGGTTGTCAAGGCCTTAATTATGAGGTATCAAGTCTGGAGCCTGCTGGCGGATAAGTTATTCTTTTACAAAAGAGCGTAATGTGATTCTGGATCACTGCAATCACCCAGAGCCCAGGTGCATCTCTGAGAAGATCTCAATCTGTACTTATTATCTGTTAGGGAAGAATTATAAATATAAATATATATAGACATTATATTGTAACTGTAAAAATAAAAAAAAAGTACAGTCTTAAAGAAACTATGCCAACAAATGCCTTGTACTATACGGCACTGCCGATGTTAGATTATTTTGCAAAACCTTCGTCACTGTAATTTGTGAAATGCCACACGGTTAGAAATGTGAATGGATGAAAATGTTCTGTTGTCTGACGTTATTTATTTGCGGTTCATGCAGTGTTTCTGATGTAATTATTACAGTTTTCATTTTGAAACTTTGTCACTTTCCCCCCCCCCTCTTTTCTTTTTTTTTTTTTTTTAAATAATAATCTCCACCAGTCTTTTTATTCCTATTTATAAGTGTAACTTCACCGGGCAGTGAAAACAAAAAGTGTCTTAAACGTCTTAAACGGAGAAGCGTGCTTTAAAGGTTGCCTATAAAGTGCTGTCCGTCAAGCTAATCATGCTACAAGCTTCACTATTATTGTTGTATGCAATTTTTACTATCATGCAAATAAGCTTAGGTGGAACGACTAACCTGAAGCGAGCTTAGAGAGAGAGTTAAAAAGAAAAAAACATATGCAATCTGTGTGAGGTCCGATGTCTGCGACACGTCTTCCTATGGTCAACGATCCGATTGGGAAAGCTCCGGCTGTGTAAAGATCCTGTACAAAAAGTGTTTCCTTTTTTTTAAAAAGCCTTCATTTCAACGAGAACACCGGTTATTTTGTTACAAACCGACTGTTTTTGTAAGTGTTTCTCAGTTCGTCTCTGCAGAGATGTTCTAACTAGAAGTGGTTATTGATTGTTAATTACACGATTAAAAGTGTTTGTATTGTTACACAGATTTCTTGGCATTAACTTGACCAGACTCTTTCGCCCTCGGAGGGAGGGGTTTTTATTTTGTCTTCTTCTCCGGAATCAAAACACGAGACAATGTGAATTGTTTTTAAACACCCCGCTCAGCTGGGAACACCTGCTGTTTGTAATAACTGTAAATATCACATGGTATGGATCATTGATTGTTTATTATTGTAAATATATTTGAAGTTTGTGTAAGAGCTCATCGTACAAGAACTGAATTTTCTGTTGTGCCTCTTCCTCTCAGAGCGACTGTACCTGGGCTCCTCCGAACTGCTGAGTGTATCTGAAGCACCTGTGAAATCTGAAATAAATAAAAGCGTGAGGTGTGAACACCTGGGAGTTAACATCTAACGCGGCGCAGGTGTCCTGACCTCACTGAGAGGGAATCCCCCCTCACCTGTTCACACCCAGGGAAACGTGCCAGCCTGTCCTCCAGCAGCCGGCTTTCTGTCTTATCCTGCAAAATGTAATGCGGTTTGTGTTCCGGGGAGAAGAAATACAAACAAAAAAATGTCTGAGCTGTCAGAGGTGATGATCTGAGGGGACACAAAGCATGTTAAGAGGTGAAAACGAGATTGAAATAAGAAAGCGGCGTTGATTTTTCCTGATTTTTCACTCGCTCGCTGACAGAGGTGCCAACAACTATCAGCAACACCAGTGTTAAGTCATTATCACTGTTTTCATGACAACCAGACTGTCTCCTTTAGAAAACAGCTTTTCTTTTACGGCAGAAGTCATTTTACAGAATGCGTCCAGTACATTTAAGGTTATATTTAATAGAGTTGCTAAACCAGCATGTCTAATTACTTTAATGTACTTGTTCTTCCTGTGCAAGCACATGGACACAGTGGAGAAGAACATCTCTAAATACCGGGTCAGTACTGCGCATAAAAAAACACCTACAAGTGCAAACAAGGAGAAGTTTTTAAAAATTTACATAGTTTCTGTCCAATTAAGTCCAAAAACTGACAAATCTGTCCTGAAATATTTTCCTCCACTGTTCCTCTGTGTGTTTGCTGTAAAATCTGGATTTTCTGAGGGTTATTTTATGATAAATAAAAGAAAATGTAACTAAAGCATAAAGAGAAAATTTTGTGTAAAATATTTAAAGTCCAAAATGGTCTAAATCTTACAAAAATAAATTTAAAAGTTGCTAAAATTATCTAAATACATTTCAAAAATCTAACATCAAAAATGGCTAATATGACATAATCATTGTTTAAAATTTGAACAAAAATATTAAAAACAATGCCAAAATAGTCAGTATTTATACTACAAATAAATAAAACATATTTAAAGCTAAAAACTCATTAAGTTCAAAATTACATTCTCAGTAAATAATTGTAAAACTATACGTTATGGAAGTAATTGTAAATACCTAGGAAACTAAATTGCTTAAACTGCGAGGTTGCTTTTCTTTTTAATGTTTAATAACACAAACAAGCTTTTATAATGTGATATTAAGGTACAGGGACAAGATTAACACAGAAAGAATATTTCCTTTTAGTAAATCATAGATTAGGGTCAAAATAAAGTCAAAAATAAATATGTTCTGTCAACCTCAGTGTAACTTTCTTCATGTAGATGTTAAATTTGATTCTTCAGTAAATACTCTCCCCCAAGCAGCAGCAGAAAGCTCTGGTTTGTGTTCGACTCTCTGACAGGTAAGGCTGTTTTCTGGCTCTCCGCTTCAAAGACTTCACCACACGTTAAAATAGAAATCACATTCATGGCAATAAAGGTGACTGATGAGTCACCAATGCTGTTACCTCAGGCACGTCATGGGGAGGCTTATATGCTTTTAAATTATTAAACTAAAGAGACGTCATGCTGGGGAACAGGCCACCTTTTCTGAGTTGGTGAAAAAGAAGCAAACAGAGGCATCTTCTTGTGATATTTGTAGAAATCCTCAGCAAACAGTTTCCACATTAAGCTTCCAGCTGACGCACATGTGGTGAGAGCTGGGTGGAGCTCTAAGCAAAGTTTAATTTTAACTGGTTAAATAATAACGGTAAAGTCTGAACGGTGGTGAGAGGAAACATATTTACAGGTGACGCATAACATGAAATAATGTTTGCAGTGTAAGGAAAATCATTTGGGAGATTAGCTTTATATATTTGTTAAATTTTCAGGTTTAAGGTTATAACATGAGTTAATTTATGAGTAAAAAATGGCTTTCCATCTTCGTCGTGCACAAAACTCTTTGTTTATTAGCACCGTAAATAACTTAAATGTAAATTAATCTTTAAATAAATTAGCATATCTTATGCTGAACATTCTGTACAAATATAACCTGTAATTTGAGTCCATTTATTCAGAGGGAAAAACAAGTATTTTAAAAATGCCTGAATGATTCCTTAAAAACAAATTTTATTCTTATCTGACTTATTTAAGTTGATGAAAGTGCCTTCAAACTTTTTATTAGAATGACCTGATTCCTACATGTTGTGGCATAATGTTTCTCAACTGTTCTACAAAATAAGAAAGACAAGAGAACATTGTGTTAAACTAAAACAGAAGAGTGCTGATCTTCATAACCTTCGCCATATGCACATTCAGAAAAATAGTAAAAAGTTAAAAGCTGCAATTGAGTCAAACACCTAAGTTTGGCCATTAAGGAAGTTTAAAGAAATGAAACCTAGATGCTGTCAAAAACACAGTAAGAGTTTGCAAAATTTTTCTAATTTGTGTCATTTGGTCAGATGAGAAAGAGCCTTCTGGCAACAAACGCTCTAAAGTGAAGGTGATGCTCTGAGCCTATTTCTCTTCCAAATGCACAGGAAAACAGAGTGCACAGCATCATAAAATCTGTGAAATACAGCATTTTGAACAAAAATTTGACATAAAGTAAACTAAAGATGTGTTTCTACTGGTTCTTTCAAGATGAAGATTCAAAATAAATGGCAAAATCAACTCAGAAATGGCCACAAATATGTAGCTCAAATCTATGATTTCTTAAAAACTCCTCTAAAAATGTATACAACTTCCTATTCTAATACATCAACCAATATATTTTAAGGTAAGTGTACCTTAAAATACATAAATATGCACTTTGGAAACCATCTACCACAGAAACTATATCTGCTCTTGGTGGTACAGCCAATCGGCACCAAGGAAATTTAATGGCGCTCCTGAATTGGCTAGTTTGCATATGCAAACCAGGGGCATGTCAGGTAGATTTGTCTCATATTTCCTAACTTAATTTTCTTTACCTTAGAAATTCTCTGCAAAATAATCTGCAAATTGGCAGATTTTCCGCAGATTTTTCACAGAAAAATCCACCAATTTTTGAACCGGTTCAAATGTTTATAGGCTCTCGGCAGAAGACAGCACTGCTTTAGAAGGTACAATCTGTGGAAAATATAGTTCTATGTTGCCCAAGTACTACTTAAGAAATTTTATTACAGGCAATAGTTTGTTAAAGTGGCATTTTCAGAAATGTTCAGTGCAGAATTATGCAGCTGAAATAAAAAAAAAATAAAAATCAAGCCTTTTTTAAACATCATCCATAAATTTGGACCGTAAATACATCCGTAAACATTTAAGTCCAGACACCAGTACTGAATCAAACCTACTCATAAATCTAATTTTAAACAGTTGTAATGCTGAAGGTAAAACGCTGCTTTTCCATGTGTGGATTTCAACGTCAACTATTACAAAAGTTCACACTTCCAATAATTAAAAGAAAACTTTAAATTAAGTGGACAAAACTGATTAAAATAAAAACATCGAGAAATTGTGAGTTTGTTCAATAATTAGGATTTTGCATTGCAAGGATGCACATCTGCAGCGTGGATGTACTTAAATGCTGCAAAGCGCGCACGCTCCACTGAACACAATCCCCCAGAGTCCTCATGGAGACGTCAATCAAATGCAAGCATTAACACTTCACAGACGAACTGAAGGGAAACAGGAGTTTTGGCTTCATCATAACAAAGACTTCTGGAAGTGTCACGATGTTAAGCAAAGCAGGGGAATGGCTCGCTACAATGCTCATCAACAGCATAAGGTAAAGAGAAAAAAAAATAAAATAATAAAGGAATTCAAGGAAACACGAGGTAAGGCTATGTTCACACAGCAGGCAAATGCGACCCAAGTCGGCTTTTCCATGGCATTCTGAACTTCCCAATTCCGATCATTTTCATTATGTGGTACTAATTCGGATTGTTTTCTAACTTTCTTCAGTCTAACTGGTCTAATTTATTCGATTTTTATGTCACAGACTTGGGACATGCGTCATAATTCTGCGCCAGGAGAAGCTAGGCAAACAATGGTTGAAAAATGTGATTATAAACTTATGAAAGAAGTCTTTTTTTCTTTAGCTTTCTTTCCTTCGTCTTGCTATGATCTTGTGACGATACTGCTGCCGTTGCTGAAAAGACTTAAAATCGATCCATAAACGGCTCTATCCGTTATTACTTCCGTAAACAGGCGCTGCCCAGTGACGTCGACGTTCTTCTTCTTCTTCTGTGCACGCGGCTGGCTTTGGGGACGTTAACCGTTCATACAGAACTCTGATCGCGGTCACATTTCTTTAATGGGACGATATATTACTGTTTTTAAACGGTTATCTCATTTGATCAGACTTTTATGTCATAGATGTGAGATATGCATCTTAATTCTGCATCAGAAGAAGCCCGACAAGGTAAACAATGGTTGTAAATTGTGTCCATGAACTTATGATAGAAGTCCGTGTCAGGTCTTGCTCTGACTACGAATCCAAACAGAAATAGAAATTGCAGTCAGTGCTTCACAAAGGGCCATTGCTATTAGATCAACTTTCTTTCTTTCTTTCTTTTTAGCTTCCTTAGTCTTGCTATGATCTTGTGACATGCTGTCGGCTCCCGTTGCTGAATAAACTTTAAAATCGACCCATAAACTGCTGAATCCATTATTACTTCCGTAAACAATGCGCCACTGTGTGACGTCAACGTTCTACTTCGCCGCATGTGGACGGCTTTGGGGACGTGAACCGTTCACACAGAAGTCTTAGAGGTCACATTTATTTAGTAGTAAAAACAACCGACCAAAAAATAAAAAAAAGAAATTAGCAAAATAAATTTTACCCAAAAAATCGGAATTGAGCATCAAGACCTGCTGTGTCTGCATTTCCTTATGCAGCAGGAAGAAAGTAAACACATTAGTCAATCAACGCTCTACAGCAGGGGTGTCAAACTCAATTTCACCAAGGGCCACTTCAGCATATTGGCCACCCTCAACGGGCCACATTGACGGTATAAATCAGGAATGCCCAAGTGCAGTCCTCCAGACGGCAACTTTTAGATGTGTCCCTGCTAAAACATACCCCAGACAAAAAGTTGACTTCCCTCATTAGCAGCAACTCAGTTCTGTAGAGGCCTATGAATGAGTCAATGATCCAGGTGTGTTAGAGAAAGAACGCATCTAAAGTTGCAGAGTGATAGGTCTGGAAAACTAGACTTGGTCAACCCTAGCATAAATGTATGAAAATACAATGTTAAAAATAAATTAAACAACACCTCATATTGTTAAATAACTGATTTTATGTATTCAAGTTTTAAATATTACATTTGAGTTTGCATGGATGTAAAATTACTGCTCAGTTTAAAAATTACAGTATTTTTAAACTGAGCAGTTTAAAAATATGCTCAGTATTTTTAAACTGCTCAGCTAAACTTCGCTCTTTAGCTTGTTAGCTTGTCGATGTTTCAGTTTTATTCGCTGGGAAAATTAATCATGGTCTGCTTTGAAGATAAGCAGACAAATAATAAAAAACAAGTTTTGATATTAACTCTCAACTTCATTCACAAAACGTTTTCGTTATTTATTACACAACGAACATGTATTTCACATAAGAACAAAACAATGAGGTGATGTTGAACACAAAGCTGATCCTCTTCACCCTGTCACCAACTCACACACATCCTCATTGTGTTGTGTTCTGTAAATAAACACAAAACACAAGCAAAATCAATAAACTATATGCATATTCCAGTATACTGAGTTTTGGTTTTACATTCATTCTATTTTAATTTAGTTTGTTCGTGCTTACCAATGTTTTCTGGCCGGATGTCTGGCACCGTTTTCCCCTGGTCAGTTCGTCCATGTCTGGTTTTAGTTCTATTCTGTGGAAATCCGCAAAATGGCGTGTAGGTTTTCGTCAGTAATGCGCGATCTGTGCTTGGTCTTGTTTAAATTCATTATTGAAAACATCTGTTCGCACAGATAGGTGCTTCCAAACGTGGACAAAACACACGAGCTGCATGGAGCCGAAGCTGTGGCATCAAATCAGGGGGCAGGAGACGGTAAAAGTCCTCGATTGAAACATCACGGGACTTCGCTCTTTAGCTTGTTAGCTTGTCGATGTTTCAGTTTTATTCGCTGGGAAAATTAATAATCAGCTTGAGGTGACTCTGCTGCACTCTAGTGGCGAGAAGCCGTAATGTTGGTTGGTAAGAATCGGAAGGCATTATGGGAGATGTAGTTTGTAGTCAATTCGTGCTCAAAACCTGTTTTAAGTCAATCAATGGGGCTGTAAAACGGTGGTGGGGGGAGAGGGCCACATAAAATGACGTAGCGGGCCACATGTGGCCCGCGGGCCTTGAGTTTGACACATGTGCTCTACAGAATCTCAACTTGCCCTGGATAGATATGTGAAAGCTCTCTGCATGGCACCTCATCCATAATTGACAGCACCTGTGAAGGTTTCATTTAAGCCTGCTTGGCCCAGGTTGCATAAGTTTGACCCTTACAATTCTTGCAGTTCAAGCTTTTTAAAGTGGCCTGACTCCAAAGTTGAGTTTGGAGTCAGGCCACTACAGCAAGCCATTTTCTGCAAACAAAACAATCTTTATTTTAACACGCTCTCGTGACTGTAGAAAAAGTAAGTTTTGTTTGGAGACAACAGATCATATTTACAGCATTTACAGTCATGGTGAAAAGAAACCATACAGACTTTTAATTTTGGGGTTTCACAGAAAAACACCATCTTTTTACAGCTTCTAAACTTAAAACGTCTAAACTAAACAGCAAAAAATGCACAAAAGATTCCGCACTATCATTATGTTTAAAAATAAAGATGCAGTTAAAATGTAAAAGCTGAGTGCGAAAACTTAAATATAACTCGTGATTTAACAGCTTGGTGAACTGTTGATAACTTGCAGTTGTCCTTTTTTTTTTCCGTCTGACTTCATCAGTCACTCAAAAATATTGTGGAGGAATTCTGGTAATTTTTTCCAGTGAATATCAGGTGGAGGTGTGGACTTTGATCGGGCCATTGAAACATTTTGATCCTTTGTCTGTTTTTGTTTTGTAGTTTGGGATCATTGTCAGTTTCCACTGACGGCTGTTTTTGACTCTGAATTTGGGCATGTATGGCTTCCCAAACGAGCCCAAATTATTAACTCTCCACCACTTTTGTGTGACATTGGTTTGGTGTTTGCTCATTTTTGGTCCCATCATAAAATTCAACAAGCTTGTAGATAAAGGAAAACTTGTCGATCAGCCCTTTTACATTTTTTCCACTTGTGACTGGTCTTTCACACTAGCTGTTTTTCTGTTGTAAATGTGCGCAAAACTTTTAACATCCCGCTAATGTTGAAAAAACACAATTTTGGAATTGCGATGTTTCCATTAAATAAAAAACACAATTAAAATCACGTGAAAACGCTTGTTGACGCGGTAAGTCATTAAAAAACATGCCACGCCATCTTTGTCTTTTCCGCCAGTAGTAACATCTGGTTGTTGGTCACATGACTCGGGATGCAAATAAAAGTGTTGCCATTGCACTTTTGTGAAATACACAAATTTTAATACAGCCGAAAAACGATCTCTTCGTGCAAAAACTTTTTTTTTTAAATTGTCGTATATCCATTGATTTTTGTTATTACAATTTTGTGCAATTATAAAGTCAATGAAAATGCAGCTGCTGTAGAATAATTAGAAATTTCTGCAAAGGCCTTTTGTAACTGCATTGACTCTTATTCTCTTTCAAAATAAATTGGCTTTTTGGACTCATGAATATATGAAAACTTGCAACATTTTTCACCTGCATGAGTGGTGTGTAAGATGTATGCATTTCAATGGAATTGAAAAGGAAAGTAAGAAGAAATAAAGGATTATTTATTCCTTTGGCACAGTACTCCAGATGACAAAGAAGCAAAACTTGACTGTTCCTTCAGTGTAATCCTTGCATTTTGGTAACCTTACAGAACATTTGACAGCAAGTCAAACACATCGGATTAGTGTCCCTAAACAGGTTGTTTTCCTGGAATCATCTGGTTGTTATCTCTGTCAACATGGACACACCAACATGAACACATGCTGCATTAACAGGTCTGCAGCCCGTTTTACTGGGCAGCGTCTCTGCTGTCTTTCTGCCACGTTTATCTACAGATTAATAGGGACGTTATGCTCAGGTTGCCGCGGCAGAACATTGGCAGGTCTGGCTCCTCGTGTCGGCGAGTCCTCTGCGCCTACCGGCGAGCTCCTGGGACTGTGCAGTAAATCAGACAGGAAATGCAGCAGAAAGCCTAATAAAGTTATTTTAATGGCAATCTCAGAGGCAACGCCACAACATAAACTCGAATCTCGCCTATAACTGTGACTCTTTCCGTCACATTGAGCTGCTGAACATTAGGAGTCAACAGCACTTGGTTTCCTGAATGCAGCGAAGTGGAAGGTTAGAGCTTTGGGAATTAATAACTTTAATCACAGAGTTGCTTTCTGCTCTCCTCTCTCACTGTTTGCCTTCCAGGTCTTTGGAGGCTAGATTAAACACGAACCAATGCGGCAGGTTGAAACTGTCCTGCTGATCACATTAGTTCAGCGGCACGACACCAGTTTGGATCCATGTTCTGATTTATGGAAAATTAAGCCCAACCACATTCCTTACCTGGTCTGTTTTTATTAAAAAAAACATCACTGTTATCTAGCTGTATTAAATCTATTACAACAGCTAGACAAAAATGTTCCTTCGTCACTTTGGTATTCGTTTTCTCTACACTGCGTCTGGGAAGTGCTCTGCAGAAACACAAAACCTCTCTAGTATCTAGTATATGGTCGTACACTTAAAATAAGACAACACTAAATTATATTTACTTTTTTGAAAACGCTGTGCTTTTTACTTCTACTTGAGTCATTTTATTATGAAGTATTTCTGCTCTTTCTTGAGTAAAATTCCTGGATTTTCTACCCACTGAATGAAAAACAAACGTGTTTTAAAGAAAAATTCACCAGACACACACCTGCAGTTTTTGTTAAAGTTTCATCAGGTTTTTTTTTTTATTGAAAGAAACTGATTTGGAGAAAAAAAAATCGCCCGATTTTGTTATTTTTTTTTTTAAAATACCAACATTTCCATTTTACTTTATGTCTTAGTCCGTCTAATGAGTCCTTTTTAAAATATTAAATGATTGATAATTTGATCGGTTATTCAATACTTGCGTAGTCTTTCTACCAAATACTTTTTTACTCCTACTTGAGTAATTTTTAGACAACTACTTTTTTCTTTTACTTGAGTAAAAATATGTTTAAGTAGTGCTACTCTTACTTGTGTAAAAATTTCTTCGGTGCTTTGCCCACCTCTGCTTACAAGTAACTTTTCAGAACCGCATAGGAGTTTGTTTTGCGTAAATAAAAAGTACTAGATCCACTGGCAGATTATTTCACTTTTAACAAGACATAGCTTTTCCCCCATGTTGTAAGTGAAATAATGACCATGACAGCACATTTGTAAACGTGCTTCATCTTTTCGTTTCAGCCGTTGGCATCGGCATTACAAGATTTTTATTTACGTCTGAAGCCGACACCTCTAGCAGCCCTTTTCTTCATCTCTGTGGCTTCAGACACAACAGCTTTTGTTTGAAGTTTAGAGGCAGACACAACAAGCAGAGCTGTGGCTCCACAGAGCTCAGACCTTCCACCTCTGTTTACAATCTGAGCATCTCAAGCAGAAATGTGTGGAAACGGACAGATGGATCTACTTAACACTTCAGCTTCCTCGAAGTTTGTGTCGAAGACTGCAGTCCGTTCAGCCAGATGAAGGTTTAAAGAAGCTAAAACGGGTTTTCCTATCATTATTTTAGGTGAGAATTTGGATGAATGTGATGAATTTTTTGAAGTCTGGTTAGTAGATTTTCCTCAAATTTCATGAACAATCGACTCATGTTTATTTACTAATTCTGTAGCCTCTTGTCTGATTTTAGCTCAAGTGGCCTCTTGCAGGATGAAGTACTAATTGAACTCATTTTTTATTCCCCAAACCTGCCATACCTCTTTTATTTTAAAAACAATAACTCATCAATGAACAACACCACTCGTCTGGAGGCTCTTGTCACAGCGGTTCCACTTATGCATTGACCAAAACAGACTCGACAGCGAAAGTTGCGTCACAGATTTTTAGGCCGTTTGCAGGTCCAAGTGGCTCGCCACCACTTATGAGTCTGAATTATGTTTAATGTATTCTTGGTTCCCCCCCCCCCCCAAAACTAAAGAGCTAACAACATGTCAATAGATAAACAACTGAATTTAGAAAAAAAAATAGTTTAGTAATTGTTCCTTCACATCAAAATAAAGCCAATATCAGCAACAACGACTAATATGACGTTTCCTGTCATGTTTTTGAACTATTTATAAATGCTATAAGGGTGATTGATCTAGAAGGAGATAAAATAAAGAATCACTGTAATCGAGATGAGAGGTGATGAACCTTTTCGAGATCCTTAAAGAAATAAAGCTTCATTTCAGCAATGAGTCGGGTTGGAAACAGCTTGACTTAATAACTGCGCTTATCTGTTTAGCCAACTTAAAAGAACTGTCCAAAATAACACCCTAATTCCTTATTGGAGTCGTTCAATAAAAGGTGTCAGAGCATTACTGCCGCTTAGCTTAACTAGCCAACAGGCCTGAACGACATGGACAACACAATGAAAAGCTATGCTGTGCTTCCTAAACATAAACCCCAGCAGCACCAAACAGCAATGGCCCAGTATGAGCCAGGAAAATGCAGCTTTCCTGGTTCAAACTGGAACCCACACTGCAGTCTGGTCGAGGTTTTTATTAAAAGAAGCGCCACAACAGCTTGTTAAAAACCGTTAGCCTGATGAGACAGACGTTTTAATCAGAGCAATAACACATTGAGAGGCGACATGGAAAAGCATCTTTAATCAGGGGATTGGTGAACTACCTGCTTTGCTTGTTTTTGTACTTACATTTGGGTTTCTACTGCTTCTAAAAAGAGCACAAGCGATTAAAATAATTTTTAAAAAGTCAATTTTTGGCAATAAATTAATGTTTTTTTGGTGTCTGGAAAATTATCTGTTTCAAAAACCTCTGGAATGTAACCAAATCAGCAGGCACTGCCAGTCACCTAGCAACCCCAGAGAAGCCAGCCCGTTACCTAGCAACCCCAGCGAAGCCCAGCCCGTTACCTAGCAAGACTAGCAAACTTATGCATTATGAATCAGCAAAAAGCTTTGTAATACTTCTCCCCTTTAAATATCACAATAGTAAAGAAAGAATCGCAATACTCCAGCGTCGAAGTAAAACAAAATCATGAGTTACTTTCCTTTGTCAATATTGTAAAGGATATTTCAAATTATATTAATAAAAACAAGCAGTTGTGAAAACTTGTTGCAGTGGATTTAAAGCAAGCCTTAGTGAAATAAAAACAAGCTAATGCCATCCAAAGTTTGTGACTAGCCAGATAGTTACACCAACATCACTTTATATTTCCAAGACAAGTAAACATGAGGCCAGTTATCTAAATCGATGAGAACATTATTTTAGTAACTTTTCCCAGTTTGTTTTTGTGCGCTCAGTTCTTAAACCAGCTGAAACTCTTCATAATTACTTTCAATTAAAGGCTTGCAATAAATTTTTGACAGTTATTAAAATGAAGCAGTTTAACAACAAATGGATCAAGAGTAGAGTTTTGGAAGTAAAAGTTTCTAACTGTAATTGTATATATTTGGAGGTGCATATCTAAAATTCAAAACAAAAAAACCTGGACGATTAGAATTTTTTTTTTAACTTAATGAATTTACATAAAGTATTTGCATCTCTCAGCATTTTGCAGACATGCATAGTGAACCTCCAATCACTTTGATGCTAACTGTTCCTATCTGCATGGAAATGGAAGTGCGTTTCTTTCCCCTGATCAAGAGTGCACGGTGACAGATGGGCGACGGTGGAGTGCAAGCATACTTCATGCATGGAAATGTGCTCATACTCTAGTTGTGAACAGAAACGGCTTTAAAGCAGCAGCAAGATTTCCCAACAAAACCCCTCCATCTTCAGAATTAGGAAAAAGTTGCATAAAAACGGAGAGAAGTTCCAGGAAAGGTGGGAGCTTGAGTTTTGAATAGCCGTAAATCGTTCCCGCTTCAGGTGAATGATAAAAATTTGTGACCATTTTTGAATCCAAGAGTATCTCTGGCAGGATAATGGAGCAGTTGTTGAGGCCTCTCGCCACCTTTCCCTCCTTGACAAGTAAGCATCAAGAGAATGGAGAAGAAGCCGTTAAATTGCCTTAACAGCTGTGCAGGGTATGAATAACTCGTTAGCTGTGTGCATTTTAAGTCATCAAATCCCGAACCCCCTCACCTAACCCTCATTTGCAAAGGGGACAGGAGGGAGGTGCTAATTAAAGTGATAAAGAGAACAAATCTTATCAAATCTGGTGCTGGATTTTTTTTTTTTTCTTAGAGGTTGGGGTTGAGGTGTTGGTGCGCAGAGAAAGAAAAATTTCACTTTTACATCTGTATTCTCAAACACTCTGCGAAGGTGCTATTTCATGTTTAATTAATTAAGCAGTCTCTTTAACTCTATCCTTGGCAAATGTGGTGCCAATTAGATAGTGTGGAGAAATTGTTTATTGTTAATTAATGGCTGATTTCCTGGGAAAATAAGTTACATTTTCTGGTGTCATACCTCTTTTCTTCCTTTTGGTTTAAACAAAGAAATGAGCATCAACATCTGCTAGAGCAGAAAAACTCAACTTTATGAGAGAGGATCAGTTTATTTTACTGCAAACAGATTCAAAAATTAGGAAAGATTGTTTAGATGGGTCCTGGGATTTATGTATGAAAGGCTGATGGATTTAAATATATGATTAATTATTAATTGCATGTGAAATGATCACTGATATTTGTACAAAGGGATTGTTTGATATAAAGCCATCTTAATCATTATATATAACAGAATATACATTTTTGTCTCAGCAATCCATGATTACTTCTTTAAATGAAATAATGTTGAATATCCTTTCACAATAATGTAATAAAGTGCTTTGATTTCACAGATAAAATGATATTTAAGCATACATCTGTTATCTTGAAGTTCTCTTTATGTGGCTCTGGAGTCTAAAGGGCCACATAAAAAGTTGTGGCGGGCCGTGCTCGGTCCCCGGGCCTTTAGTTTGACGTGTTTTAGGTTATCCTTCCGTTTGTTTTCCACAGTAATTTGCTGATGTTTTGGCCCAATCCTCCTGACAGAACCGGAGTAACTGGGTTATATTTCTAAAGCTTCCTGTTTACTTTCGCAAATCTTTTCAGCTCTGTCTTTAAACTTCCATTGTGCCAAAATCACAGCTTTTTTACGGCAAATCTAAAACACTGACTTTGTTTTCCTTAACCCGCTTTGAAACTAAAGTGTTGCTTCGTTTCCGTCGCATCTTTAACCTCCTGGCTGACATCTTGGCATGTTGCCTAAATATTTCATGTGTCCTCTTGTCTATTTCTGTTTATTTGTTGTGAATTTTGCTGTTCTTGTATAATGGCTTCTTCCTCTCTGAGTGGCTTTTCAGCCCATGATGTTTAATATCGAATGTTTTTTTTTTTGTTTTGTTTTTTATGGTTGATTTTGTAATTCTCTTGACATCTTCACCCAGAATATGCCAAATATTTGCCTTTTTTCAGAGAAATTATGTTTGGATACAAAAAAGGTAGAAAGAATCTAATCATAGATACTTATTTTAAGGATATTTTAATTATTTGTAAGCTGGTAATGAGAACTGCACTCACTGTGATCATGAACTTCTCCCATGGCTCACCATTCTGGACCATTCTTCCAAAAAAACTAAAATCAATTAAACTTTTTCCTTGAGAAAGAACACTGCAAAAACACAAAATCCTGCCAAGTATTTTTGATCCAGTTTCTAGTGACAATATCTTAGTGCACTTGAATTAAAATAAATCAAACTTAAATGTAGAATTAGGAGCTTGGTTTTGGCAATAACTCCTTGATATTGATAATAATAAGACATTTTTTCCATGCTATATGTGAAATAATCTGCCAGAAAAAGTACTTTTTGTCAATATTAAGGAATTATTTACTTAAACCAAGCCCCCATATCTTGCAGAAAGTTACTTGTAAGTTAGTATTGTCTTAATTCAAGTGTGTAGAGATGTTTGCACTAAAAAATAGACCAAAATACTTTGGTTTAATTTTGTTTTTGCAGTGAAAGCAGAGAAACTGATGCACAAATGGTGCAATCATTAAACCATAAAGGACGTTTAAAAAAAATTTATAAATACATTAATAATTCATAAAAAATATATATGTTTGGAAATGTTTTAGAAGTGGTTAGTTTTGCAATCACGTGATGAAAAACTTATTTACAAAACAATTTAAATGTTAGACACCCAAAGTAGACAAATTAGGAAGGAAAACATTCAGTATAACTTTAAGCACTTTTAAGAAAAGAAGTCTTAACCCTTTCAGATTTCATTAAAGTCAATAATTCTGCCAAAGTTAAAACTATTTTAGCAGATTTTCATGTCAAAAACATTAAGAGCCATGAATCTGCTGGTCCCCAGCTGCTCAGTCTTCGGATATTTTAATTCTTCAGCTGAACTCGGTAAATCTATATCACCAGTGAGTCATGTGTCACTCATGAGACTAAATAAAACCGGCCTGACCTCAACACACACGCCGATTTTCACAGCATTCAGATGCCACAACACCAGCGCGCTGAAGCCCCCAGAAAATGCCCTTTGTTCTTCGACACTTCCTCCCATTGAATCCACTTGTGAATGATCTTTTTCTCAGGGAATACAGTCTGCCGTCATCTTTCAATTACCATGTGCAAAGTGAATGAGTTCTCTCAAAATAGCAGCGAGACGCACTGTGAGAGCGTGTTGCTGTGTCTTTGGAGCTTTTCCGTGTCGCGCTGGAAACATTTCCTAATGTGTCATGTAGCTGGTTGATTTCGAGCAGCAGCAGCACTGGTTGAACACGGCCCGAAACTTGTGCTTCGTAATGAAAGTACAAGCTAAACACGGCTCTCGTGGTCAACAGGATTATCACTCAGTTATGAAGTCCTGCGTGTGTTTAATTTATGGCTCTGGGTGCCTAATCGTGTTGAGTGCAGGGCCTTCCAGACTAAATCTACTCTGCATATAATCAGAAATGTACAACTTTCCATGTCTGCCGTCGTCCGGAGAGGAAGCGTCTGAGCATGCCGGGGGAATGGGGGACGAGGAAAGTGTGCGTGAATTTTAATTGTGCTCGTAGCAACACAGCCGGTGACTGCAGTGACACACACCAGTGTTCCCTGAGGTATAAAAAATTTAAAATCAACTAAGTAAAAAGGAAAGTTGCCTTAAATGGGGTGCTAGGAGTTGGAAGCGAGGGAAGAAAGGAAGAGTGTGGGGGAAGAGGAGGGTCGCACCGGCATATCCAAATGAAGAGAGCGAGAGAGACTTAGGGACTCAATTCCCCAAAGATGGTTTATTATTCCATGGTAAAATGAAGCAGGAGCAAGGAGCGGTAGTCAGCGATGCGTCAGAGTTGCTCTTTGAAGACATTAAAAAGCTGAACGCACAACAAAGACCAGATGTTCCAACATGCCTTATTTATGCACCCATCAGCCTGCTTCCCATGTCCACAAAACACCAGCATATTTTTACCTTTTAAACACACACACACACACACACACACCCACAGCTGAAAGAGTGGGTGATTTTCACTGTATGTGCAGAGTGTGTGTCTGTCATCTGGAATTGTGGGACAATCTGCGAACATTCCTGATTTGGCTGCAGTTGAGGTTTAACGAGATGGAAACGGAGTTCTTCTGTTTGCGCGAGATGATGGATGTGTAAACACGTTGTACCAACAGGAGTGTGTGTTTGTGTTTTGTGTGTGTTTATTGCATCTTACAAAAAAAACAACTAAAGATACCCTAATGTCTGTAGGACACAATCAGCAGGGCCGTGTTTTGTGTGTCCACTAGAGATGCTAATCTTTTATGTGTCTGGTGATTCGATTCTGATTTTTAGAATCACAATTCGATTCAGAAATGATTTTCACTGAAGCTTTCAGATAATTAGGTTGTTGCATAAACTTGCTTTCTGGTCAACTTCAATCAGTTTGACTAAACAAATAGAAGTGGACTTTTGAACAACATGTTAGCTTAAACAAATTAGCCAGTAAAGGCCCATTTATGCACAACCTTAAATACTCAGACAAATACAAACGTCTGAGTACCCAAATGCAACAAATGGAGCAAAACCAAAAGTAAAGGTTTGGTGCTGTTTAACTCCTCTGTGATCATGAAAAGAAAAGAAAATCACAATTAAACTTCTCCATCTACAAACCATCACGTATTAATGTACTTCATTTTATATAAAAGAAAGCACATTATCAAGATTTCCACCTGGTTACGTTTAATATTTTCCTCTGATTTGGAAGCTAATTTAAGAACAACTTAATAAAGTTGTTGAAAACATGAAGCTAAAACGGTTTGACAAAAACTATTTAAATGCTCTTACGGATGTGACGATGTCTCATGCCACGATATTTCTTGTTAAAGTGAACTTTGTCTTTCTAAGCACTTTCATCTGCTGCCATTATGTTGTTTTGGCTGGTGGAGGAAGGTTAAGTGAATATTGGAAACCGTGGATGTGAAGGGAAGTGACTTTAGTTTGTTAGTCCTGCTCTCATTGTGTCAGTGGAGTTTGCTAACCCCAAGTGTTCGAAATCAGTTGTTTTTTGGGGATAATAAAGTGACAGGCGAGATATGAGGCATCCTGCGAATAGCACAACTAGCTAACTGCTACCTGGTAGCGACGCAATCGCCTGTTTTGATTCACAGCTTTCTCTCCTCTCTCTGCACTGAAGTACTATTTCTGTTTTTAAAGAAGGATTTGCTTTTGTTCAAGAATGTAAAATATTCAAGAGTTGGTTAGGGGTGATTATGCAAAAATTGACTTTTTTGAGCTGTTTATCAAGTTATAACATAATTCGCGTATCAAAACCAAACCCGACGTTTTGCTTTGACTCAATTTTGCATGTTTAAAAATGCCTTAATGTCTCTTCATGCGATGAACTGCCTAGTTAAACAAAGCTATTGTAAAACTTGTGGGTGTCCAGATATTGTGATTCTCCTTTGTAGAATAATCCACAGAAACAATTGAGCCCTTTCTCAGTGTCGAACATTTCATTTCTTTTCCGCTACTCAATCAGCTGTCCCGCGCTCAGCTGTCCCCGAATGTTCGCTCTTCTCCCCATCTGGGGAGCCTTTCAAAATAAAACATTTCCAAAACATTTAACATTTTCATAACTCCAATTTTCACTCTTACTATGCTATGCCTTGGAGCTTCAGCCTGCGGGCTGAGTTTTTGCCTCACAGCTCCTCCAGACTAGCGGCAGCAGCAATTAGCAAACACCTGGTGAAACTGCAAGCCTGCTGAGCTCATCATACAAACCACTTCTCAGTCCTAAGAGAAAACTGCAAATGGCATCAATGGACAATATGTAGAGCACTGTTGTGATGATGTACAGAAGGCACAGTGTCGGAAAGGGTGGGAGGTTCTTAAAGAGACAGAGGCTAATTTCAACGTGTCAAATACAGCTATGATGGGAAGTCAAATTCCTTTTCAGTAGTTTACCACGAAGGTGAACTATGCAATTTCATCTCCCTTTGGTGCTCCATCTGGGCTTTCTCCCATTCACTTGGATTCTTCCTGTAGAATTTCCACCAGGCGAACAGAAGAAGTTGTGAAAGATGACGTCGTTTTTCTGCACTGTTTTAGAAATGTAGTCTGCCTGTAGTTTTATCAATGGTAAAAGCATTATTGCT